>NC_068355.1:3037763-3202763 GCF_020536995.1 Dreissena polymorpha | reverse complement strand
TTGTGCTGGGGATGATGTACTTTCATAATCGTTTAGTGTTAACTAGTAACTACATTATATTTTCCTTTTCAAAATTATATGTAGGTTTGTTTTTCGTTTTTTTCAGCGGGTTTGATTGGTTGCATTGTGGCTGGTGTCGTGGTAATTACCACATCTGTAATAACCTGTGTCGTTGTTAAACGGTATGTTTAATTTAACAGTTGTGTTATATATGCCTTCCGAGTTCCTTATTATGATGTTTCATTGAGTTCAGTTTATGTAGATAAATTAATTGTTAATATATCAACATATTAAGTAAAACCAAAAAAATCCTATGCCATGCTTTCAATTAGCTTAATTTAAACTATGCGTTCATTTCAAAAACGTTTTAACATTTTTATATAGGAGAAAGGAAAACAGTAAGAGGACAGAGGGAGGCAACAAAATGTTCAACAGAGATGATGACGGCAAACGAAGAAAATAAAAGTACAGTAAATTACTATTACTACTACCACCACCAATACTACTACTACTACTACTACTACTACTACTACTACTACTACTACTACTCTACTAACTACTACTACTACTAACTACTACTACTACTACTACTACATCTACTACTACTACTACTCTACTACTACTACTACTACTGATACTACTACTACTACTACTACTACTACTACTACTACTTCTAACTACTACTACTACTACTACTCTACTACTACTACTTCTACTACTACTACTACTACTACTACTATACTACTACTACTACTACTACTAGCTACTACTTACTTCTACTACTACTACTACTACTACTACTACTACTACTACTTCTACTACTACTACTACTACTACTACTACTAACTACTTACTACTACTACTACTACTACTACTACTACTACGAACTACTACTGACTACTACTACTACTACTACTCCTACTACTAGTACTACTACTACTAACTCCAGACTACTACTCTACTTACTACTAGCTACACTACTACTACTACTACTACTACTACTACTACTACTACTACTACTACTACTACTACTACTACTACTACTACTACACTACTACTACACTACTACTACTACTACTACTACTACTACTACTACTACTACTACTACTACTACTACTACTACTACTAACTACTACTACTACTACTACTACTACTACTACTACTACTACTACTACTACTACTACTACTACTACTACTACTACTACTACTACTACTACTACTACTACTACTACTACTACTACTACTACTACTACTACTACTCTACTACTACTACTACTACTACTACTACTACTACTACTACTACTACTACTACTACTACTACTACTACTACTACTACTACTACTACTACTACTACTACTACTACTACTACTACTACTACTACTACTACTACTACTACTACTACTACTACTACTACTACTACTACTACTACTACTACTACTACTACTACTACTACTACTACTACTACTACTACTACTACTACTACTACTACTACTACTACTACTACTACTACTACTACTACTACTACTACTACTACTACTACTACTACTACTACTACTACTACTACTACTACTACTACTACTACTACTACTACTACTACTACTACTACTACTACTACTACTACTACTACTACTACTACTACTACTACTACTACTACTACTACTACTACTACTCTACTACTACGACTACTCTACCTACTACTACTACTACTACTACTACTACTACTACTACTACTACTACACTACTACTACTACACTACTACTACTACTACTACTACTACTACTACTACTACTACTACTACTACTACTACTACTACTACTACTACTACTACTACTACTACTACTACTACTACTACTACTACTACTACTACTACTACTACTACTACTACTACTTCTTCTACTACTACTACTACTACTACTACTACTACTACTACTACTACTACTACTACTACTACTACTACTACTACTACTACTACTACTACTACTGCTACTACTACTACCACTACTAATGCCACTACTACTAATACAAACATTACAAAGTTTACATTACTTTCAAGTTTCAAGAAGTTACTTAGTTAAGTACAAGCTTAGCAAAAGGAAATACCTCTAAAATACGGCAACACTTGTTGTGGCCTAACAATTTAATTTCAGGTTGATTTCTTTTCTAGTTTTTAATATATTCTTCGTACAAAATTTAGGAGAAAAATAACAAAGTGCAATACTTTAAGGGTCCTATCTTCGCAATGTTCTATTGGCTTTGATTGGTTTATAAATTCAACGTAACGTGTATGCTAAGATGGTCCGAACAATTGATGACGATTAATAAAAACTCGGTGAGTAAGAGAGCGGGACCCCACAAGTGCAACATGAATGACTAACGGACTGACAGTGCGGAAACTTTATGCCTCACATTAAAAGCATTACACCAAGTACTATTATTAATGTATGCCCTTTCAGTCCATCTGAGTAAAAGGTTAAGAAACTATTAAATGGTGAACATCTTAACAAATAAATACATCTTGTGTTTGCAGAGGATGCCATGAACAAGGCTGAGATGCTGAAAACTGAGCTGGAGGAAAAGGTCACTCAGGACAAAATTGAGTTGAACAAGATCATCGTGCAGGTACTGTTGTTATATATATTAACATAACTTATATCTACGCTATCTGAATAATGAGCAAACATAAATAATGTTGATGATTTAAATTGATTCATGTAACAAATTAAACAGGAAATACGTTAAAATGAATCACAATATAGTTATAGTTCTAAGTGACTCATTCCGGGACGAGCCTTGTATATTTTGTTGGGATTTAACTGATAATGTGAACACCTTAAGCGAATACCTCCTAATGCCATCACCACTATTGACCACGTTTATATTGCTAAACACCTCTTTATGGAGATGAACAAAATTACAAATATTGTTATTCTAATTACACAGTGATCCATGCATTTGCTTGTTTATCTTCAGTTAAAGGCAGAGAATGATGCATTGAACGCAGAGAAACATTCAGTAGAACAAGAAAGCTCCCTTATCCAGGAAGAGCTAGTCGGAGTAAAACAGGAGAGGATCAATCTTGAGGATGCAAACGCAGGTAAGTTGGAAAGCAACAATGATAAGCATCACGATCGTCATGCTAAATTAAATTTTGATTTTGTACACTTTCTGACTAACTCTAAGTACACTAGTTTGCATTTTTGTTAATAGATACCAATGACATGACATAATTGCTGATGTGTCTTAGGTAAACAGTGTCAAATGAACTGGTTACTTAGGCAACTCAGTTTGGATGCGTTAAATGAATTATTTTCCTATGTAACTTATATACTTGTATTTTAACTAAATGATTATCAAGTTAATAAGGTAAGTGGATTTAAATTAAGTAAACACTAAGATTACTCACGTGAGTAGTATTGTGAATATAAAGGTATTCTGGTAACATACAGTGGCGTTTAAGAAAGATTTATCTAGGAAATCCCGATCGTTGGCATAGAATTGTAACACTTATGTAGTTAATATTTCAGGATTTAATAGATAATATAATTAAGGTAACTCAAACATTTGGCTGTACATTAAATTGTACGTTTTTTCTTAACGCATATTCAGAGCGTTAAATTTTATGGTTATAACTCTTGTGCGAAGATATGATTGCCTATGTAAATTAGTTAAGTAGTGCTAAATATGGTTACATTTGGCGACTCATTTAAGTGGTGTTGAATTTGTAACGTGACAACGAATGTCAGTTTTTAAGGGCTATCTAGTTTGTTCCAGTCATTTGCGTGAGATGCTTTTGATATCCTCAGTAACCAAAGTCGGTGGGACTAAAATGATTCTGGTTATGTAGGTTAGAAAGTTCAGTTGCTTTAAATTAAATACACAACTCACGGTTTTACCGTACAGTGATGATGGTTATTAAGGTAACGTTATTCACTGTCGTAAACTGATAAGGGTAACGGTGGTTTCTAAAGGGTATATTTAACGCAAGTCATGTACGGTTAATTAAATGTTTTAACATAAAGCTCAAATTAGAAGCGTAAAATGATATCACGCTTAATCCATCAGTGTGCTGCGTTAACATGAATGGTTTAAAAAATGCGAATAGCGTTCATAAATATTGGCTATCTAGATGCCTTTGGTGCGTATTTTGGAGCAAAACACATTAATGACTATATTTTATAGCGCAGGTGACGTGCATGTGGCCTTTGGTAATTCCTTTTAGATGAATCACAAAACTAAGCCAAATAAGCTTAAAATTACCATGTCAATTGCATCAAAAAAATTAAAATATTCCATGCAATGATTATCTGATTATTCCCAATTTTAAATTGTGTATTAAACTGAAATTTTCATGCTTAGGGTTTCCTATTTATTTCTCACATCAAACACATGGGCGTCGCCCACAAAATATAGCGCATACGAATGTCTGTAAATCACGTATTTTGGTCTGAATCGTTTAAGGTCTACAACTGAAGCTAGAGCTAAGCGAGCAGACGAGAAAGCAAATGGCGAACGAGATTGGGGTCATGACCATAGAGAAAACATACATAAATGATCAACTCAACGCCGTAAGAAATAAAATGTTATCATAGGTTTTTATTACGTTCAATTGTATGCGAATCCTGAGCTGAGAGAAGGCAACCATCACGAAGCAACTAAACACCTTAGAAAATTATATCAACACAAATAAATTGTTAATAATCGTATGTGAGTCATGACCAGAGACACAGCCGATATCACTATACGCATCAACGCCATACAATATTTATGAAAAGTTAATTTTTATATGTTTACATATAACATATACAATTGCGCAAAATCAGACAAAGCAACATAAATTAAAATAAAAAGCTCATTATTTAATATAACAATAAGAACAACGCATTGCTACACAGGTGATCACACACAACTTTATATTGCCATATAGATACTATGTAATCGTTTGCGCTGTATAGTAAGATACTTGTAAGGTTATGTGAGTTTTAAACTAGCAAACTCTACCTCTAAGGCATTGTTCACTCGAAGACACTGTGTATACCTAGATTATTCATTCATTTACATGAACAGCTTTGAAATCGAATCTATTTGTCCAACAGTCTATGATTCTGCAAAAGAGGACAAACAATCTAGCAAATCAAATCAAACATCTTCTAGAAAAATTTGAAAATGCAACAAACATTCTACAGGGCCATCAAGTCACGTATTTAAAAAAACACTTGTACCCATCTCGAGCCCATATTTAAAATTAAATATCAACGAAACTTCGGGAAAATGTTTATTATGGCCATATATAATAAGCCATTTAATTTGGTTTATGAGAGGTCGAAACCTAGATCACTTGGTTTAATCGATGCACCTTGAATTCAGATCAGCGATACATAGCCCTAATGAACCCTTTGTATAATGTGTTACATAATACAAATAATGTTAGTGTTTTATAGCATGACATTACTCGTCACATATTGATACAAAAATACTTCATACAAAGGACTTGTAAAACTCTTAAATAAACTTAAAAAAGCTCAGATGTATAAGCTAGTTGTCTGGTATGTGTAAAAGTTCATAGTGTGCTCCTCTTATTTCCGAAAAGAAAGACCTTACACGAGAAAGGACGCACCGAAACGACAAGAGTAGACAAATGGGACTTTCCGACGTCCGTCGTTAGCCGGAAGCTCTACAATACATGACTGTCACACAAAAAAATCTTAACAGTGGCAAACAATATCGTTAGTACAACATTTTTCAAACATATGTGCAGTATAGTTGGCAATACAGAGTGGAAAGAGCGAAATATCGAACTCGTGTGCACTGATTGGTAGATTGAACGAGATCATTTTACTTATAGTAGACGCATTTATACTTCGTTAACAATCTACTGTCAAAATACTTCGTTATTAAGTTCAACACACCGAAATTCTTGCAATGCAATATTGGCTTAAGATAGTACATCGTTATGCGTCACAATTCAAGTAAAAAGCTAATGGACGGAACAGAAAAAAATGTCACGACAACACACAACTCAGCTGAAAACAATGTCAGCTTAACCCTAATTTCGAAAAATATCCAAACATATTAAAGAAAAAATCTTGCGACTGTGTAACCCCATGTAACAAACTACCGTACCGAAGAAGAACACAATACATCATTTTAGAAGACAGAGGAGCCTCTTGCTTTAAACCTAATGATCTAGATTATATATGTCACACAATACAATGCACTGAATATAACAGACACATGATTAATATATGTATTCATTCCTTCTACCAATATCTGATCTGAATTAGGGGGCGATTAAATGTTAGATTACTAGTAAGTCATTGGTATTGTGATTCTGTTTACAAATCTCCAACGCACAATTTTTATGGACAAAACGTTCTTGCGTCTTAGCAAAACTCACATGCATTCTGAACACGTTTTTTATTGTTTTTTTACTGGTATGTGTTCGATATATAGAATACTTCGTTGTTTGGGCCTTAAATATTAGACTACCATAGGTTTACCATAACTTATCAGTTATCCAATTTTTTTCTCTATAACACAATAAGTAAGTGATCGTTAAAAACACGCCAACAGGCATTCGACAACTATAGTGCACAAGTTGAGAAGAGGCCACTTAATGACCTTGATATCTGCGACCAACGCATATCTATCACGTTTGACAGATTCACAAATTCAATCGATCTTCAGAATAACACACATGCTTCCTCGACAGCGCCGGGAGTTCACACATGTTCTATGTAAGGCCCATTTTACGTTCGACGTACAATCACCGGGCGAAATTGTATTCATTACATTCATGTATGATCATACAACCATAAACAGAAACAGAATTTTAATATAAGAATCATGAATAACTGTTGTAGTACACAACGCACATCAAGAAGTCTGGGATTTTCTAACAAAAAATAAACGTTTATGCTATTCTATTAATTATATGCTGATTGGATGAAAGTTATTTACGTTTCATAACTTTTTCTTCTCGTGCTACCAGTTGACCACTGACAATGACAGGCTGCGAGCAGAAAATACAACGCTCAAGCGCCAGCATGACAGATTCAAGGACGAACAAGACGAAATCGTCGAGGACAAGAATCGCCAGATCAAAGAGACCGAACGATGGTACGATAGATATAAAGACTTTGTAAATAGTCATTGTTAAATCAAATGACAGCTTATGCAATTCAGTCTACACTTATACTAACAATTTTCAGTATGTTTTTCAAAACGTTTGTTCATAATTGATAAAATGTACTGTATAGTTCACGGAGGGGTCAGAAACACAAACATTTTGTATTCATTTCTTTCTCCCCGTGTTTATCAGTGTTGTTCTCCCTTGACAGCCAGAAAATAATTGTGCAGTTCGAGCACAACATCGCCGGTCTCATGAAGGAGTGCGTGTCTTCAAAGGAGGCACTTGAAAGATCAGTGGTTGAAATGAAGGTTCTAGAGAAGGAGAGAAAGGAACACAGTGAGTCACGCATTAACCATAAGGGCATACAAACAGTACACTTTTATTCGATGAAAGTTTTGAACATCTTTGTCGTAGATTAAATAAAATGAGTGGTTACATTTAACGGCACCTAACCAAAACTGCCAATACCGAACATATAGTGCGTTACCTCCTAATAAACAAAACGGCACAGGATCATATAAACAAATATGTTTTTCCTGGCGGTAAATTTGTTCGTTTCATTTCTGTTGTTACAATTTACTGTTTTCACATACAATATATCCCAAGGACTTTCAAACATTCATTCAGTAAATTCGATTATTATGCCAAGTAACAGAAATTTCGATTCGCAGTGGAAAACCTTAAGCGTTCAATCCTTTTTTTAAGTTGCGCGCACGGTTGTACATTGCTGATATTGTCCATGTCTTCAATGTAATTTATACTTCCAAGCAAGGTTTATTTATTAAAAGGCAGTAAACTTTTAGTGAAGTCATTGTTATAATGAGCGACGATTTAGTTTGTAAAACGCGCGTATTTTATTTGTCAAATGCGGGCATTTGATAATGGATGAAATATAAAAAGCACCTGATCATAGCTGAAAGTAAAGAACAACAACACAACTTATTGGTTTTATATCATATTATTAAGAGAACGTTTTTGACACGTATGGAAACTTTCTTGACCCGACCTAAAAAGGTTTTTAAAACTCTCTAAAGGTTAAAGAATGTCGTTGTTCTTTAAAATTATGATGATGAACGCGTGTTCTTGTACACCGACTTATTTCTGTAAAAAGTATTTATCCAACTAAAATAGTTTTCTAAATAATAAAAACGCATTAATTATTTGATAGTTGAATAATATCCGAAAACTAAATCGTTCGTCTGTTATCGACCCACCGTGCTATTACTGTACCCCTAAGGATTGAGTTGCATGATATTTAAATATCAATCAAGCAATTAAACCAGCGGTTTTAGAATGTCACACCACAGTGTGGTCATTTATGGTAAGGAACTTGAACGAGTGAAGGGTAAACGACAAAGTTAAAGCATATGAAAATAGTTTTATCACCAAATTGACCTTTGATCTGTATGCTTGACACTGATTTTTGAGTCATGGCGACGGTTGATACATGGAAAACGACACGCTCCAGCGGCGCGCACGCATGCACAAACACACAACCAGCTTTCTGTAAACGGGCTCGACACAATTATTATCTTACAAATTTGAAGGTGTTATTTGTGTGTCGGTATAAGTTCTTTTAAAAGGAGAATATAACAAGACATAGCGCATACGTGTACTGCATTTGGAATTGTTATCTCATATGCACATATTCATCAAGGTTTAGTACAGTAGTAAAATGTTTATACAAACGACAAGCACATGTTGTAGATCAAACGGGCTGCTGGACCCGTATAAATCAGCATAGGCATAAAAAGAATTCTTGTCCCCCGAAATTCATCCGGTGGCAGTATTTTATTGTTTTGCCTGTAATCATGTACCGGGCAAATCAATATGTAACCCTTTTATTATGCAAATACTCAAAATTTTGCCATGACCTGTTAGTTCAAAGATTTCAGTATTAACTTGATTTTTTTTTTACCAAAGTGTATGTTAGTAGATGTATTTGTTTGTTGCTCTCCATGTACAATACATAATACTAATTTATGACTAGAACATAGGTGTGGTTAATTTGTTTTCGCTCTGTCTGATACAGTTGTTTACTGTCATATCGCAGTGTGATGCATACCATTAGCTTAGTACCAACATGTTTCGTAAACAACCGTAATTGCCATAGTTGACTTGATTCTGTCAACGTTTTCGCCATGAATACTCGGCATCTCATGTAAAACACAATGTTTATGCTATTGTATGATTCTTTTCCGTTTCGCAATAAGTCGTTTACGCACTATTGCTTCTAGTAATATCTGTTAAGTAAACACCGTGGTGATAACTGATGCATGTTTCGTTAATTTATTGCTTGGAAATATTAAAGCAAATATCTAAAGCTTTTATTTTATTTGATATCTGAGCTTGTGTTGAACTCGTTGGCTGAAATATGATTCAACGTGTCAAACTCGAGGCTGGAGCAGTGTTTTAACTTAGTGGTTGAGCGAGTGTTCAGCACAGAAACAAAGAAGCTGGGCTCCGTTCAGTCCATTAGAGAATTTGTGTTGAACAACCAAGTTAGGTATATCTATAAATAATGCTATAACAAAAACTCGAAACTTAGACACATTATCGTATTGGTGATGTATATTTATATAACTAAGCGTCTGTAATCAGACTTAATATTTCGCAAGAACAATTATAACGTATCTACTGTGCATGTGTTTGTCGTGCAGGTATTAAAAGTGCATACAACTAAAGTGATACATAGGAACAATAGGCACAGACTAATGTCGTCATATTGGTCAAGACTTGTAGTCAGATAGCAGTTTCTAATTTTGTATGACACACCTTCCAATACTTGACACCTAGTATCGTGTAACTAACTAATACGGATGTATACATGTTTAATAAGTTTGTTTCGAGGTTGTTACTGCACTTTTGACTATAGCAAACACTGAACTATACAAACAGCAATATTTGTATCATTTAAACTGATGTAATTTTTTAAAAACATATTGGGCACGATACACTTAGTCGTGGGAATAACGTATATAAAAACTGACACATGTCTCATCGTTTATCAATATAATCTATTCAACATTAGTACAGAACATTAACACAACACAAAATATTGTAACCCTTATTTATTGCTCATAAATATGGAAATCACTTTTAAGTCATAATACTTTAAGTCACAATAGTTTAATATTTAAGAAGCTTTAATTCTATAATCTTGTTTTTTTGCGAACGGTTACGGTTGCAAAACGTTTTGTATTCCACAAGTTCTCACATTCGCATACCTACACTCGACAACTTTTTGGAGGAATCGTCTGTTACTTGAATATAAAGATGCACTAATTACTGGTAAACAAAACTGCTCTATAGTAGTTAACAAGACGACAGGAAAATTGTCAATGGGTTAACTAAGCATCATCGAATGACTGAACTAATGTTTAAACATGAAACTAGTGGTATGTAAATGTTGGTGCATGTTTGAATGCACGTTCCATGCATACGGTTATTGCATTATTAACCTTATATGTAATATAATAAAATAGTTTCTGAAACAAACGTACCAATTATTGAAATTAAGTTCGTATGAATAATGTTTGCGATCTTTTAAATGAAAATCATATAAATAAATAAATGTATCCTGGCTTCGTAGAAGAGGTTCTAAATAAGGCGGAGATTATACAGACTGATCTAAAGGAACAACTTAAAAAGATGCAAGCTATCAACGATGACCTGACAAAGAACTTGAAGAGCTTAGCAAGACCATCCTGCATGCACGAATTAAAGTAGAGCGAATGTTTAAAGCGTGTTTTAATTTATACTGACACATTGTATTTGGTTGAAATTTCCTCAATGAAGTCAGAACTACAAAATACATTCAACTTAAAAAGAAATTATAAGAATTTGAAAGCTATCAGTAAACGAACTCGTACAGTATTACCTTACCTAACAAGTATTGTACACGTACGGATTTACTTGAGCGGTATTTTAATATCAACTTAGAAATTATTTTTGATTTTTCTCATAACGGTCATTTTTGGTGAGTTATTTGTAAATTGCAAGGTTAAAGATACAGTTACAGCCAGGAAAAGTTGTTTTATTACCAAATTGACCTGCCTTCTTCGGATTTATGGTGATTGTAAAATGCAACTCGTTTACCTATGACGTTGACAGTTCGCGGTGCGTTATTTTAAAATTACCTGATGAAACTTCCTGTCCGGACAAGTTCAGATGCATGCACACAGGCAAACACACTACACTATTGTCACCGCTTTATTGAACTTTTCGCAAGCGGTCCGATATAAATTTTATAAATAGCATAATGTTTATTTGTGTTTGCATTCAGAGAGTTCAACAAAAGAGCGTGAATACTTGTGACAAATTTCAAATTCCTGCTTATATTCAAACGATCATCAATTTCACGAATGGTAGTAAAAAGTTTGAACACACGACCTGTACAATGTATTGATCAAATGTACTGCAAAGCACATCTTCTTGTGCATGAAGTGAGTTCATATATTATCTAATTCCGTTATTTCTAACTTAATCTGAAAAGGGTATTTAATTGTTTCGCCTGTTATAAGGTGTCCTTGAAATAAATATGCGACCCTTTTAATCGCAAATCTGACGTTCTAGCCCTGGTCGGTTATTTCAACGATGCTATTATTATTGACCTTTACAACATCGTTAAATGGCAGCTATATATTTTTTGTTTCTCTCCAAAACAGAGAATGAGGGAATACAACGAATTAATGTCGTAAAAACGGTGTGGTTCATTTGTTCGTTGAGTCGTTGTTGGTTTCCGTAAAAACCGGTAACGCACTATTGGTTTCAGTATTATCCGTTATGATAAAACGCCATGATTTTGGTTTATAACATATGCAGTTTAAACCGATTGTTTAGCAAAGCTGTCAAGCTGTTGTTCTATGCTGAGCTTGTGTTGAGCTCTGTAGACAACTATGTTTCAATGGTATTTGAGTTGTGGTCAAACTCGACAGTGATACCGTGTTTTTAAGTAGGTGGTTGAGCGAGTGTTCCACACAGAAACTAATATGTGCTTATATTTAATCAGTCAGTTAGCAAATTTGTGTTAAATACCATATTGAAATATGTCTATAAATTGTCCACGTGGTTTTTGTCGTAGGTTTGTTAATATGTTGCATACAACTAAAGTTGTACATAGTTTTGAACAATAGGTACACGGTTATGTCGTCGTATTGGTCTAGACTAGTAAACCGATAGCAGTTTCTTTTTATTATATACAATACCTTCCAATATTGTACACATGTGTATTGTACAATTAAGGAATTATCGTGTATACTTTTTGGAATAAGTTTGATGCAATATATTTCTAGTCAAGAAGGCGACGTCTATGCCGATATAGTTATATTTCGCCGTTTTATATCCTTTATTAATTATGTTTAATTTTTAAATGACGCCCTCTTTCAAGCCTTATCAGTGAGAAAGTCATTAGCGTTTAATTTGTTATAACAATCGTTTTATATCTATATATTTACTCGCTGCGAATTGTCTAAGTGGATCTGTAATTAGGTCATCCCGCTCAGAAATTTGGCGGCGCGTATAGTCGCGATATAGAGCGCATATATAAAGGAACTCAACGCTAGTTACTTTCTTGCTGATATTGCTGGAAAATGTGCGGCATTACAAAATATAATACAAGTGATACAGGGTATCAAACGGCGAAACATACTTGAGTCGGTTGGGCGTCGCCATCTTGACTATCACGTGATTACCTTCTCTGTTAAGTACGATCTTGACTTAAGCAAATAGTGCATTATACACAAACCTTAATATGGGTATCATTTAAACTTGTGTCAGTTCATTTTAAAATCGCGAGAACAATACACACAGTCGTGAAAATGACGTTGTATAAAAAGTACAAATGTCACCACGTTTTTGCCATACATAGGTCGATTTAATTTATCCCACGAAAGTATAGCACATTAAAATATAACATGATTTTTGTTATTCATTCCGTCATGCAACTTTATGTCAAAGTCACTTTAAATATAAGATACTTAGATAATAAAATCTTAAAAATGTAAATAGTTACGTTCAATTTAAAACTCGGTAAAACTCAACTACCTTTCGGTAGAGTTGTCGGATACTGACGTATGAATGCGCTTTAATTTGGTCAATGACTACTTTATAATAGTAAACATGAGGACAGGGAAATTTTGTCAGAAGGTTAATAAGCAGGATTGACTGACTAATATATTTTGTTTAATTTAATAACATACGATTGTTCGTATGTAAGTGCAAGTACATGTTTAAAGACACGTTCAATAAATACTAAAATGGCGATATGTTCCTCATCTTGATTGCAATCAAACATAATAAAGTTTTAAAAAAAAGTAGCGCTTATGGTAATCGATTTCGTAAGAGACATGTTAATTTTGTTGTGATGTTAAAAAGAATTACATACATCTAAATAAACAAATGTATCATGTGTTCGCAGTCAAGGCCCTAGACAAGGCGGAGACAATAAAGACTGATCTGGAGGAAAAACTTGAAAACCTGCATGAAATAAACGCGAACCTCACACAGAACAAGATTGAGCTGAGCAAAACCATTTTGCAGGCATGAATGAGAGTATTTTAAAGCATATTTACCATGTATAAAGACGAAACAAGTTTGAGTTAAATTGCCCTTATATCACTAGAACTACTTTATAGATTTATATTAACTTACTGGTGAATTATACAGGGGTTTTACTGATTTTCCCGATGTCCAGTTTGTGTGAACGCTTAATGTTTGTTTTTAAAGGACAATATTAGTGCATACATAAACTTATCAGAATTGTAGTCATGATTTTAAATCTGAGTGCTATATGCATTACCGCGTTAATTTTTAGATGGATGCTGATCAACAGTCACTAAAGAAAGAACGCTCCCGTATCCTGGAAGACCTGACCAGAGTTGAGCAGGAGAAAAAGTGCATCGAGGCTGAGAAATCAGGTAAGATGCCAATTGACACAGCGAGGAATCAGGTCCATTAAAATAAATGTAAATGAATTAATTGCTATATACGGCCTGCAGCGTGAAATGAAATTAATTTAGGTTAAAGAGGTCTTATCTTTACATTTAACAGTTTCGTACGTACAGCATGTCCGCATCGTAATTTTTTTTCATGTTTGTTGCCAACATAATGTGAGTGAAAATAACCGGATAACACAAATATCTAAACATTGCTCACTTAATTTATAATCTAGCGTAAATGAATAATAATTTCCGATTTCAATCCCATTTAATTGCTATACAGTAATTAGTATAATGATTTTAACAAAAATATTCTTATTTAAAGTAATGTGTGAACTCAACGCTGATTTTGTTTTTTTTCTGTTCAATTTCTCATATAATACACATCCGTTTCACAATCAAAATTATGCACAAGAGACCGCATTTGAGTCATGTATTATGGAACAAATATGTTCAGGCCTCCAGCACAATCTAGACAGGAGTCAGGCGACTATAAAGCGATTGGAGGAAGAAGCGACGACAGAGAAGGCAAACAGTGATGATCAACTGAACGCCGTAAGCAATAACAGTATAAAATAAGTTTGTGTTACACAAATAACATTATATCATAAGTTTGTGTTACATAATACTCATATGGAAGTCCTAAAGAGGAAATCAAGTCCTAAGGATTCCACGGCGTGCCCCCGATGTCATTAAAATTAACAATTATTTATATAGTAAAGGTAATATCCAACTATACACGAGCTTGCATTAGCTATTGGTCGAGGACATTAAGATTGAAACCGTCGTCATAATGCTAGGATTAACCAATGCACACATTTGAAGGTATACACAGTGATGCATTAAGAAAATCGAAACATCTTTACAGGAATATTGTACTAAATGGTGCTGGAAGGAAAATGCTGAAATTACTGCACACAATGAATGTAAAACAAAAGTATTATGTATGGCCATGAATAAGATACATTTTTATAATACAAATCCTCTGGCCTTACCGCATTCACCTAAATTTAATAAACAAAATCTCTGTAAATTGCCTGAAAACTTAAAATCTAAATTCGTCATAGCTCCTGCTGATAAGGCTGCTAATAATGTTATAATAACATGACGAGTGTTTAATGTTCAAACTATTTCACAAGAACTTTCACAAACTTCATCATATTGTGATTACAATAAGCAACCTAATGAAATTATTGCTGACCATATTGCCGAATGCACGAAATTAAATGTAATAGTTAATATTAATGACAAGAAATTGCCATCACTTTACTGGATAAATAACATAAAACGCCATATAAAAGTCGTTTTATCGCTAATTCATTGTCTTGTACCACCAAGCAATTATCATTGTATCTTACATCTTCATTGAGTGCTATTAGATATCACATAGCTAAATATTGTAATACAGTTTATGAAAAAAATAATATTAACCTATTTTGGTCAATAAAACTCCTTAGCTTTAATTGATAAAATTGAAAAGAAAAAATAAAGGGGTCACAAGTAAGCACTTATTATTTTGTTTTCTACACTAAATACAACGCTTCCTCACACTCTGATAAAATCCAAACATGTCTCTTTGATTGAAAAAAATATTTGCTAGAGAGAAGTGTTCATATCTGGCTGGCTTTAAACATTAAAACAGCTTTTTTACTAATCATATTGTCACGAGCCGAGCGGTAGCTGTGGTTTTTTACTTTCAACTTTTCCAAACTTGAAGCTTTCGTTCAAGTTTAACATAGAACTAAAATGGACTCTGATAAACAGTAAACTAAAAATAACATTGTGCCTATTCAGTTGTTTTAAATTGTCAAAAAATTATAAACTTAAGATTTATAACATTTCCAAAATGTATTCATTCATAACAAATAAATTAATAACAACTTTCAATATAGATCTATATATTTCTTAACAGACATATTATTTCTTAGACACTTATCATTACAATACAGCAATATATATCTATCATGTTAAGTATTTGCACACTCTGTTTTATAATGCCCTTAAAAGATGATAAATGCAACTTGTAAAATTCAGTCTTAATTTTAATAGCTAGTCTTACTTAAAACTGTATTTTAAATGCTTATATAAGACAAATTAAATAGGCCTCACACCTAAGAAAACAAAGTTCAGTGTCCATGAGTGACAATTTTCAGTGCCTTTTATACTGTCCAGAAGCGCACGCATAGCGTTGTGCAATATAAACATAAAAGCGCACATATGAAATGTGCACAAAAAGCGCACAAACAACGCTCAGTAAAGCGCGCAAGAGCGCACAATAGAATTTGAGCGTTCTTGACATGGTAAATGTCACTCGTCTTAAAATGATATTTCTGACGATATTACAATTGAACAATAGTCAAATACATTTCAATTAAATGAATTAATAATTTATAAAGACGACTATTACCTTGTTATTACATAATTTTGGTTGATTATGAGTATCTAACACATTATTTCATATGACTAAACTGTCAAACATACTGTAGTCAGTGTAAACTACCAAGAATGCACTTATGTCAGCATCAGGAAATCAACGTCCTGTTTATCCAAAATGGCTGCCATATTAATAGACGCTAATACAATGAGACATTTAAAAAGGATATTACAAATTATACAGAAGCGCAAAAGGTAGGCATCGGCTGTTATCAGCTCTAACTTCCACACAGCATCCAATAACAGCATTAAATAACGGTGACATAGTCATTTAGATGCAAAACATAAACGATAAATATGAACAATGTACATGTACATAAACACATGTTTACATGAACAATCTAGGGCATAACATTACCCCTCCTTCAATTTTAAAGGTCCTCCTTTAAGTAATTAAGTAGAACATTTTTATTTAAACTCTCTAACAGTTACAATATCAGTAAAACTTTTAATATATTATTTTTAACATTTCCAATGTGTACAAATAAACATAAGTATTCTGAAGTAATATTCCATCAATTTTAATTATTTAATTAATCAACTTGCATTACTAGTAAAAAAATGACTGGATAATTTAATACCCTAAATGATAAAATCCTGAATATGCAAAGCTTTAAAAGATGTTAATCAATGTTTATTGTAAGTGAAATGACAATGTTTCAATGTTTCAGACAACTAATACATACGACGATGTACACATCTTCTGTCGCGGTTGTTTTCCGTGTCATGTCTGTCCCTTGAGTCGTAATTTCTGGGGCGAAAAGGAGATCGGTCACGGTGCTGGTTGTAACGGACGGTAGATGTTTCAGTCGCAGAATGGTCAAGATGGTGATGGGTGTTGCTTTGGCTGGAATCCGGATTATGATACGTTGGTGGGTGACACTCAGCTGCTGGTTGTGTGGGTCTGTTTTGGCTCCTCAGGATGTCAGTGAGGTCTGCCATGCTCATTGTGAAGTCACAATTAAACCGATACTGTTCGTTGATTTTTGAGTTTACATACCTTAAGCTCTTATTGATTTCTGACAACACAGCCGTTAGTTCATTGTGTCTTTTAACAGAAGAGCTGGATGAGGCTGATGATCAAGATAATGAAGAGCCAGAGAAAAAGCTGAAGTCAGATGTTGTTTCAGGGGCAAGAACACGACATTCTTCGATGGTCGGCAGAGTGTTGAAAGGATTTTCTTGGTTGATTATGGCTTGAGGTGCTTCTGTTTGTGCGGTGTGAGATGGTGGGAGGCTGGTCAGGGTTAGTTGATTTGGTGCTGGCGTTGGAGAGTTTGTTGATGTTCCGATGGCATTTATCAGTTGTTGCAGAGGGCCAATGCATTCCGAGAGGTTGACGTCGGTGATAGGTTTAGGTTGAAATGTCTGAAGCGGATTAAGTATGGACGGATGTGCTTGAGAAGATTGGAGAGGAGACAGTGGCCAATTGCTGAAAGGACTCGGGTCTGGAAGCACAGACTGTATGGCTTGAGACAGGATGTTAGGCTTCTTGGAGATGGAGAGCCAATGGCGTTTGCTCTCTTCAGCGGAAAGGACAGCAACATTCCGGTCAGTAATGAGATACGGAGATGGATTACTGACAAGGAACTCTGGACTTTCAGGGATGTTTTTCTCCTGGAGCACAAGTGCATGACGACGGAAACTGTGAACATGCTTTTCCAGTTCTTCGCGTTTGGAACATCTGAAGAGGCACAGGCGACAATGGTATGGAGCTTGATCTAGACTCATGTGCTCCTTCAGAAAATGGTTGTAAACGCGTTATTTCGCCTCAATGAACACTTTGTTCATCCGATGGTAGCATTTAAGGCACTGATAGGCGCGACGCCGTTGACCACTGGTTGAGAATTCAGACATGATGGCAAGATGATTGGGTTGTCGACTGAAAATGAATAACAAGCATTTTGTTACTTTTCTTTCGAAACAGATTTTCTAGTCACATCACATCACTTACAAATAACTGTTCTCCGCTTAGGTCTTGATATTATGTATGTTTTCACATTCTATATTTCCTTCCGCCGAAATTAAAATAAAAAATAAAATAAAAAATAAATAAATTATTTATTTCGTTTCAAATTTTGATGCTTTAACACTCAATTACACTCAATCTTGTCACTGACAAAGAAAATTCAAATGCAAAATATCAACAACGCTCAAATTTACTGCTGTGCTTTCTGTTACACTGTTAACTTGATTACGATTATTTTGTCAGACTCAAAACCCGTTCTTATTCTTAATCATTGCATTTTATCAATCGGTTCCCGGCTCATTGTCCATCACACATGGTAATTCATTCCCAACCATACGTGAGGTCAATCTTTCCCTATTCAATACATTGAATACCCGTTCTTAAGACTTTAAACAACTCTCTGACATTTAAACTTCACAACTTAATCATAACACAAGTTAACTATACATCTCTTCTATAACATAATCACATTAGCACTATTCCATCACAAATACTGTTTTGTTTTGTTGACTTATTACTTATTACTATTACTTATTACAACAATTACAAGAGCTGATATTTCCATAATTATGATTCCATTGTGATTTTTGAGGTGCAAATACTTTTACACAGTTTTAAAATACACATTTTTAAGACACAAATAAATAAACAATATAATCTTTTTCTCTGTATCATCTAAGCAATGAAGTTTATACAATATTCGTTTACACTCATGGACATAACTAAAACAAATTTTATAACTGCATACAAAATATTTTTATACACAATATGAAACATCATGGTTTAAATTTTCAATTTCCGTTGTTCTTTCAGAATCCATGTTGGCACTTGATCTCCTTCGTATGGCTTGAGTTTATTATGATGAACAATTTCTTAATTTCCTTGCTTGTCCAGTCGCAGCTGGAAATTCACTTCTGAAATTTTCTTGCTGATCAGGAAAGGACCATCGTATGTTCGTTCTAACTTCGGTGCTATTCCAGGCTTTCTTGCTTCATTGAGATACCAAACAACATCACCAGTTTTGTAAATGTTTATTGACACTCCTGCATCATATATTGCTTTGTTGCGCTTTGCAGTGGTCCCAAGGTGATCCCGTGCTACCTGATGTGCTTTTTGAAATCTTGACCGCAGCCAGTCGACATAATCTCCATACGATGTAATAGTTTTGTTGTCGCATGTTGTTGTGCTGCCGAACACAAACTCTGCTGGAAAACGGACTTCTCTGCCAATGGTAAGAAGGTTTGGGGTCAATGCGGTCGACTTACTAGGTGTCGCTCTATAAGCTCCTGCGAGACATCCTAGATTCTTATCCCATTGGTGTTGTTCTCCACAAAGGTATGCCTTTATCATACGCACCAAGGTCTTGTTTAAACGCTCTGTTTGGCCGTTGCACTGTGGGTTTCTTGGACTTGTCCTTATCTTTCTTATCTCCAGCATTCTACACAACTCCTTAAAGACCTTGCTCTCGTAATTTCGACCTTGATCGCTAGGGATGTTTAGCGGACAACCCCACCTTGAAATGTATTCATTGAGAATGCAAGATGTGCAAGGCTCTACACTCTGATCAGGTACAGCTATTACTTTAACATATTTGCTAAAAAGATAAGTTAGCACCAGAATATATCTTTAACAACGTTTTGTGAGCGGCAGTGGGCCAATCTAGTATGTAGCTAGCACATCGAATGGTGCACCTGTTGTAATTGAACACATAGGCGCTCGATGAGTCTTCATTGGCGTTTTGTTCGCAGCACACCTCTTAAAATGCAAAATGACATCAGTCTTCATTGCATACCAAAAATACCGTTGCCGTATTTTATGTAAGGTCTTCTTAACACCCAAATGACCTGAAATTACAGAGTTGTGTTGTTCAAAAAGAACATCATTTTTTTCATAACAAATGGAACAATAAATTGCAAGTGCTCGTCAGTTTGGTTCTGTCTTAAGAATTTCTTAAATAATAATCCATCTCGAACAAATAAAACATCACAGAGAACCCAATAGTGTCTTGAAGCTGGGCTGAGTGCTAAGACGTCATTACAGCTGAACCTTTTGTTTGCCTGTTTCGCCTAAAAAATACAGCTTATATCTGGGTCAAAAGATTGTAACTTCTGAAGGTCTTCTTATGATTTATTGAATGCCCATGGTACAAAGTTTGGAAGTTGAGTTTGAAGTCCTGAACTTTCAGGCTTGTCCTCCATTTGTTTTGTTGACCTTATTGGTTGGGTATCGCATATTTGCCTTTGCAGGTTGCATCTACTCCCGTCAAACAATCAATAAAAAAGTATTCATGAACCATGTCTTGTGCTTTTTTGTGCACTTCTTACACGGACCACACTTTAGAGGCTCATTCATGTCTTCTAAATTGCAGTCGCAGTCTCTTGGGTTTCTACACCTTGATAAGGCATCGCAGTGACTGTGCTTGTGTCCTGGTCTGTATTCAACTGAAAAGTCATAATGTGACAAGATTTCAATCCATCTTGCAATTTTAACTCTTGGTTCCTTAAGCTTGAAAAGCCATTTTAATGCTTTATGGTCACTTTTCACAACGAATCTTCGGCCTAACAAGTATTGTCGAAAATATTCAACAAAGTAACGGATTGCAAAACGTTCCTTTTCAGTTACGCAATAGTTTTTTAACCAGGTTTTCCGAAGGAAAAAACTGGTTATTAGATTGGAAAATGTCGGCGGGCGTGCGGGCGGGCGGGTGGACTGGCTGGCGGGCTGGCGGGTGGAACAAGCTTGTCCAGGCCATAACTATGTCGTTCATTGTCAGATTTTAAAATCATTTGGCACATTTGTTCACCATCATCAGACGGTGTGTTGCGCGAAAGAATTACGCCGATATCTCCAAGGTCAAGGTCACAATTTGAGTTTGAAGGTCAAAAATGGCCATAAATTAGCTTGTCCGGGCCATAACTTTGTCGTTCATTGTCAGATTTTTAAATCATTTGGCACATTTGTTCACCATCAGTAGACGGTGTGTCGCGCGAAAGAATTACGACGTTATCTCTTAGGTCAAAGTCAAAATTTGAGTTTGAAGGTCAAAAATGGCCATAAATGAGCTTGTCCGGGCATAACTCTGTCGTTTATTGTGAGATTTTAAAATCATTTGGCACATTTGTTCACCAACATTAGACGGTGTGTCGCGCGAAAGAATCACGTCGATGTCTCCAAGGTCAAGTTCACAATTTGAGTTTGAAGGTCAAAAATGGCCATAAATGAGCTTGTCTGGGCTATTACTATGTCATTCATTGTGACATTTTAAAATCATTTGGCACATTTGTTCACCATTATTAGACGGTGTGTCGCGCAAAAGAATTACGTCAATATCTCCAAGGTCAAGGTCGCCACAACTAAAAAAAGATTGATTTTGTAACTTTGTAACTATGAACAATCAGTTACAATGCACATTTTGATTTTGAGTTGTCTCTCTTTATCAGACTTTTTATGCCCCCGGTAGGGTTTCTGACGAACACATCTCTTGTTTTTTTCTAATTGAAATCAAGGTCAATTTTACACAAGGGGGTTAACAATACACATTTTTAATTGTCTCCCTTTTTAGACTTTTTTTCAACCGAAAACCTAGTTTTGTGACAATTTTGTCCCTTGTTTCATTCTTGTTAAGTGCTCTGCTTGCATATGCGATAACACGTTCACGGCCATCTTCGATTTGGTTAAGTACAGCCCCAATTCCAACATCACTGGCGTCAACGTCCAAGCAAAATTCTGCAACCTGAAGTGGATATTCCATTATATTTGGACTGATCAGAATCTTATTGGGATCTTCAAAACACCTTTGGCAGTCATCATGCAACTTAAATGTCACAACTTTCTTCGTGAGTTCTACCATTGGTCTAACAAGTTTGGCAAAATCTTAAACAAATCTACGGTAATATGATCCCATAGCAACAAACTGTCTGACTTCTTTTACATTTGTGGGTACCGGCCACTGAACTATCTTTGCAACATTGATTTGGTTAGGCTTTATTCCTTTTTTTGATACCACATGCCAAAGAAACAAGACTTCTTTCTGTAAGATCTAACACTTTTCAGACTTTAACTTCAATCCAGCAGCTTCTATTCTCTCTAAAACTTCATACACTCTGCTCATATGCTGGCTAAAATCGGTGCCAAAGACAATCACATCATCAATATAAATAAAACAAGTTTCCAATTGTAAACCTTGAAGAGCAAGCTCCATTGTTCTCCGAAAGGTTCAACACGCATTGTTGAGTCCAAACGGCATTCTCAACATTTCATAATGTCCATATTTACAGACAAATGCACTTGTTGGTATATTTTCTTCTTTGAGTGGGATCTGGAAATAACCACTAGTAAGGTCAAATGTGCTTAAATATTTAGCACCAGCTACAGCATCTTGGCAATCTTGCACTCGCGGCAGGGGAAATCCATCTGAGTTGACAAGGGCATTTACTCTTCTATAATCTATGCATGGTCGGACCTGTCCATTTTTCTTCATAACCAACATAATTGGACTTGCCCATGGTGACGTACTTTTTCTTATTACTCCCTTGTCCAGTAAATCTTCTATTGTCTTTTTTTCTGATTCTGCATAAGCCATTGGCACTCTTCTTGGAGCTTGTTTCACTGGTTGTGCATCACCTGTATTAATAGGGTGCTCCGTTAAGTTTGTCAAACCAAAGTCAAGGTCATCTAAGAGAAAACCTATTTTGAAATCTAATTAGCAGCTTTGCTATAACTTGTTTTTCTTCTTCATTGCAGTTTTTAACAGATGTATGGTACACTTTTTGAAAGTGTTCTGGAATATTTTTTTTCAAGGATATTTCTTCTTGCACCTTATTGATAATTTGCTCTGATTTGTGACTGAAAGTAACCCGACGGACTGAAAAATTATTGTCCTTTTCCTCTGTGTGTTCATGACCTTTAAGTGTACTTTTTATACTGTAAATTTGCTCGGCTTGGCCGAATACTGAGTCTTGATTAATATCCACACTATATGGGAATGGATTTGAAAGACGTATCTTGCTTGTAGGGTTTTTATTTATATCAACTAATACTTAGGACATCTTCAATGGATATGTTTCATAAAAGTGTTGTGTAGGTTCTACAATAAATTCTGTTTTTAAAACACATCATCTGATTCTTTACGCTCAATAAACACATCAATGACCGCTTCGCTGAGAGGTGGAATGATTAAATGGTCAGCTGCTGTTACTTTTCGAACATAGTTTTTCATTCCAATTTGAATACATGGTTTAGTTTTGCCTTTCTCAAATGACTCCCTTTGACAAAAGAATATCTGCGGAACCTCCATCATCATTTTGCAGAATGTCTATTCCTAACAAAACATCATCCTCAATTTCAGCAACAATCAATTCCTTGTACATTGAGACTGGTCCTAATTCAATATTGAAAAATGCGTTCACGCATTCTTTTAAAGGAATTCCACTTGCACCTGTCAAACAAGCAGATTTGTTCAGCTGAGGTTTAATTTTAGGGTCCAATTTATTGTAAACTCTGTCTGAAATGATTGTTCTTGTTGCTCCGGTATCAGTTGTTAAAATAACTGGCACGTTTTCATAATGTATTTCATATTCTGATCCCGAAGATCCAGTTCTACGCACACATTTCCTCTTTCTGTCATCGTGAAATTGGTGCCTATTTCTGGTTTGTATGTAATTGGCAACATGGTACACTGCTTCATCAATGTCCTCGGGCTCCTTAATAAACTCAATTTCTCACCGCACTTCTTCATCTCGTATACCGTCCAGGAGTCTTCTCACTAAATCTTCTTGACGTGTTCTGTAGTCTCTCCTTGTATGGGCTTTGTCATATAGACGTTTTAGTTCTGCAGCATACTCCTCAGCTGTTTCACCCACTTTCTGATCTCGTTTGCTAAATTTTACAGCAACAGTTCTTGGAGTTTCTATGACCCTAAATCTGTTGTTAATTTCACTAACAAGTTCTCTATAGTTAGTTAAAACTTCATGATTCAGTTGAGTGAACACAAATTCACCAGCAATGCCTTGCCAGTTTGTAATACATTGTCAAGTTTTTCTACTTCATTCCAATGGAGTCTTTCAGCAATAGTTCCAAACCTCTTAATCCATACTTTCCACTCATCTTAGCCAGTAAAAGAAGAAATGTTCATGCTTGAACTGCATTTTTGAGAGTTTACACCTCTTGTTTGCCTGTCATAAGACCTGTTATCCCTTGGATGCTGGTAACCAATGTCCCATATTTGTTCACCCTGACCTCTGTCATTACGGAAGTGGTTATTGTTTGCTTCCTGTTCCTGGGGGGAAATTTGTACTTGTTTGTTGTTTTTATCACATAAATTTGCTAGAAGTGTTGTAACATTCTGTAAAGAATTTGACATCTGATTTTTCATTGACACCATAGGATTTTACAGTACTGCCCCTGGATTGTGTTAACGTCATCATGTCTTCGCTTGTCATTTACGTCATATGATACTCTTTCTCTGTTCTTGGCTACATTGATTTTTGTGACGTCATCGCCTCTATATTGCTTCATACGACTAACTTTCACAGTTTTAATCTACATGCATAGGTCATAGGGTTTATAGCGTTCAATTTTTATTTTATTTTCTCTCTTTCAGGCGTTTCTTGTTTGATTTATTTTTTAGCAGTCACATAAACAATCAAGCTATGTAATATGTATAATTTTACACCCATTATTGTTGCTTCTTCCTGTATTTGCGCGATGATGATCTGAAATATTAGCTTAATGATGCTATATTCCTAAATCTTGTTCTATAAAGAAGGAATGTAGTTGACACTTGTTCGTAGTTTCATTTCATCGTTCCTCAAAATGTTGTAGCATTGTTGCTCTGGTCTCTTTCCTACCATTGAGTAATTAAATAATAATTAAATTGAATGCGTTTTAATTCCCTTTAATTATTGTTCAATTTGAGTTACAATGCTATGAGGGTAAAATTTATTTACACTTAAATGTATCATGAATATTGCTGGGCCAAGTGTGATGTTGAGCGCTCTAAAACCGGTTTAAACCCCAATTGCTTTGCATAGACCGTTCCAAGGCGGTGACCCAAGCTTTATTCGTTTATGTGTTATATATGTTGTTTTGTATTGTGCTGTTTTGTGCTGATTTGTACTGTTTTTGGCAATTGGTCACTTGCCTTAAATAAGGACCAACTAATTGTTTGTAATGAGAGTTCAATACTGCTCCAGCAGCTGGAGTTTCACTTTTTTATGTTATATTATATCCCCGTAACGCCTTCTTATGTTCTATTTTCGTACATGATAGCATAACCACTTACATAATAATTCAAATATAAGAATCATACACATATGTGTTGTCATTCAATGCGAACATGGGAACATTAACTTAACATATATGAAAGAAAGGGGTATTTGTTTTATCGAACAATGAAAACAAATTATTTATGTTATGTCATGAATTATATGATGATAGGATGAATACTATTTGCGGTTTGAAACCTTCTGTCTATCCGTGCTTCAAGTTGAAGACTGAGAATGACAAACTTCGTGCAGCAAAATCGGAGCTCCAGCGCCAACACGATAGCCTCACGGACGAAAAAGACGAAATTTTGAAGGACAAGAAGCGCCAGATCAAAGACACTGAACGATGGTATATTACGATATATTGAGCCATATTATGTTGTTTTCCAAATATTTATTGTCACATCAAATCTCTATTTATATAATTTTATATTAATTTTAATAACAACGTCCAGTCTGTTTTGGGAACACGTGTTGTAAGCGTATACCACATGTGTATATATATATATGAGAAAATGAACGCAGGGAGAAAATGAAACGGCTGGTAGGTGGCAACAAACAGTTATTGTTTGTTTTCGCGCCTTACTTGTGAAATCCCTTTACTCATTTTCTCTTTACAGCCAGCAAATAATTTCCCGACAGAAGCAAAATATCTCCGCCCTCACGGATGAGTTGGAGTCCACAAAGGAGTCCCTCAACACATTAATGGTAGAAATGGAGGTGTTAGAACAACGAAAGGAAAACGGTGAGTTATCACAATGGGCATGTGACCATGAACTGTTAGAAAATTGTTATTCGATGAAACATTTGAACACTTATGTTAATGTGTCTCAGGTATAACAAATAATTTTATTTATTATTTCACGGCGCTTAACCAAAACGGACAATAATTGGAACATTTATCCGTTTATGGCAGATATACAAAACGTCACTGTCTAAACTTTCAAATCTTTTTTAGAAACGCGTTTTCTGGAAGTTTAAACATAACGTACTTAAATTTTATATTGTTCATGATTGTTTATTTCATAATAAGAACTTATATTAGATACATTTGCTCAGTACAAAAACGTCGATTTGCAGTGGGAATCTACTTAGTCCTCGCACCAAAGATGTGCAAACTATAATCAAATGTAGATATTCGTCCATATAACTATTCTTTTTTAAAGGCACACTTTTAGTGAACTGATTGTCATTGTGAGCGACGGTTTAGTAAGAAGGTAAACACGTATTTGATATGTTGAATACTGGCAGTGGTTAATGCATGGATAAACTCCATATTGTAGCAAAACAAACAGTAATTAAATAGCAGTTGTATATTTATTTTGTCGCTTAAGTTAGAGCACAAATACTTTTTAAATAATAATAAATGATTATGATATAAGTGTTGGTCATTTGTTTACGTTCGTTCTTATCAAATCTGTTCCTTTAATATCTCATATTGAAGAATACCATTAGATGTACTACCATCATGTTTCATGGATATAAGTTTTTGGCCTACGTAGGTTTTGTTGACATTGTCAGCAGGAATACTGGGCATCCACTTCACTATGCACTGTGTATGTTCTGATATGATACGTTGCCGTTTCGCGTATTCGCCATTTATGAATTCTTGTAATAGTTTAATTTGTGTATGCCTCTCACCATTATAATGAGTTAAACTTTCCCAAGGGAAAGAATCCCCGATAATGTTGTATAACTTTAGGTCTAACCCTTTTTCCATTATATATGTAAGGGCCAAAGTTAAAGTTGAAAAGGCATGATCGTTTCCAATATAACCCGTTTTGGCTAGGCGCGAGTTAGTGGATTATAATTGGGGCAACGAACATTCGGCTGTTACCGGTTGAAATACATATTGTTTAGTACTGTTTTGTAGTATCAATAACGCGATAAGACACTGTTAAGCATAGCTATTAAGCTGTTGTTCAACTTAACAGCTAAGCTGCGTTTTCAGTCGGTCGTTAAACTAACGTTTAACTTGGTAGTTGAGCTTTGGTCTAACTACAATATTGAGCAGTTTTTCAACCTGCAGTTGGAACAAGTATTCAACACAGAAGCTTAGCCAGCTGATATTAAATCAGTCAGTTCAAAAAAGTGGGTTGAACAACAGTGCTTTATATATCAATTCTACAATTATAAGAACATGCAAACTTTGCATAAAACGCATTAGTGCTCTTATTTAACATTGTAATCGATGTTACACGGTTGTTGTCAATTATTAGACTGAATAATTCGCAAGATAAATGTTCATAACACCTATTGAAATAGCCATTGACATAGCCTTTGAGTCACGTGACTTTTTCAACGAACCGTCTATCTAAAATAAGTCATGTCACAGAAACCATTTAAGTTGCAAAAAAAGGTTCACCTCGATTAAGCGTGTGACAAGTGTTGACTTTAAACTAAACTATTGCTGAAATATGACAATGTTTTATAAATGGAAAGCCACAATGCTTCTTCGAAGTGTTGATGTCGTACTGATGTAACATGTTTCCATTCAACTAAACTGAAACATAGCGTTGGGACGAAAGTTACATCGTGATGTTGACACATTGACTGGTTATCAGAAGGCAGTTTCAATTTTTGTATTAAACACAATTTAATATTTGGCTCATGCGTATTGTGTAACTAAGGATCAAACATTTATACGTTTTGTAATGAGTAGGCTTCAAGAGATATGTATATCGATATTGACAGCATTGCATTATACAACAGAACAATATTTTAATCATGTTAATTTATGTTGGTTCCCTATAAAATCTCGTGAACGAAATACACAGTCAAAGGAATGACTCGAATAATTCAGTTTCAAACGTCACATCGCTTCTACGGTAATACTTTAATCGCATTTTTCCCCACAAGTATACCAAATCTTCACATAACATGTTTTCACTTAACATACTATCCACATATATGAAAATAGCGTTATTCAACATTATGCCGAAATAGCCTAAATTAAGACTCTTGCATGATATGTTAATATACATGCAAATTATGACTCTCGATATAAGCAATTTGATATTAAACGCTTGACTATTTTATAATGGCAAATCAGTGGAGTTTTTTGCTTCAAGCATATAAATGTGCCTTCAAGTAAAAATTACTTTATGTAAATGTATTAAAACTTGAAAAAAACGCGTTCAATAAATTATGTATTTGTAATATTTATTTTTGAAATAATGTGGAGAAAATAATTACGTTTTAAAATAAGTCCTTTTTAGTTAAAGGTTTATCTTGCCAATCTATTAAATTGTGAACATCTTAACAAATAAATGCATCTTGTGCATGCAGAGGAGGCGCTGGATAATGCGCAGATGATGACAAATGAGTTAGAGGAAAAGCTCAAAAAGATGCACGAACACAATAAAGAGCTCGCGAAGAAAAAAAATGACCTTACGAAAATCATCGAGAAGGTACGGATTAAAGTTAATCAAATATAAAAGCTTGATACAGTTTTGTGATAGAAAAAGACAGCATTACCAAGGTAATTTATAAGGCAAATATCTCGGAGAACATTCCACATGCACTGATTGTTTTGTATTTCATGACTGATGTTTAAAAGGGTCTGTGTGCTAATTTGAGGTAAAATTATTATATTAATCTGATACAAGTTAATTCTCATTGGATGATGTTTTTTTATTTTTAGATTGAGGCTGAGAGGGATGCCGTGTGCGAGGCGAATCATATATTGGAGAAAAAAAGCTCTCGTATCCTGGAAGATCTCACCAGAGTAGAGCAGCAGAAGATCGATCTCGAGGCAGAGAAATCAGGTAAGATAACAATCAACCCAGCGAGGTGTCAGGTCCTTTTATTTAAATGTAAATTCATTGTTTACTTTATCAAGCTGGTGGCATTACATGGCATTGATTGATTAGGTAAACGATATGATATCGAAACATTAAATGGTAACCTAGGTTTATTATGTCAATGACGTTAAAGGGCGTATTAATATTACTGTCACCCAAGTAAGTAGATATAGCGAATGAAGCAAAGAGAGACAAACAGTTACTTATACTTAAACGCTGTTCCAATTTTTAACGATTTATTTATTATTATTCACTGAAAAACTCAACACTGCAACACGTTGTTAGTGTGTTCTTCTTTAAGCGAATGTTAATATTTGTTTGCCTGCCCTCGAAACATCTGCAAATGCCTCTTATAAATTTTTAATTTGTCTTACATATTATACACTGAACAATTTAATTTAAGTGCATAGCTCAAATCCCCGCCTAAGGTTGTTTGAATTTAATGAAAATAAATCTCAGACAGATAATACAAAAAATGACCGACCTATTACGGATCAGTGATTCTGGTATATCTTATTTCGAAAATATGTGCACGAATTGACAGTAAGTTAAGAAAAAACAAATATGGCTTTCTTTTAACTTTGTATTTAAGCTTCTAAAAAATAAACATTTAATCGAGATCGATAATCATTTTTTCACAAATGTTATTTCATGTCAACATTAGCTTTTTATATATATACAGTTTACTATTTATATTGTGCCAGTTACGCGGTCTTGGAACTTTTCAGGAAGTAATGCAATCAAATTGCACAATAAGGTCTTATATCGAAAATCACAATCCGGTCTTACATTGAAATTGTATATACCACGCAATTATAGTCGATATATATTTTCTTGTAAAGACGTTAAATAAATGACGTATTTATATATAATAATAATTATTATTAATAATATATTAGGTGCCCTTAAATACATAAATTCGTGTTTATATCGGATAAAATAAGGTATGGAGAAACATGTATTTATAGTGCGAACCCCATGACCTATTTCTAAATCAGAGACCCCGTAACTGGCCATACGTGTATATATACATATATATATATATATATATATATATATATATATATATATATATATATATATATATATATATATATATATATACATGAGACGATTTTCGCCGTGATTGCATGTGTATAAAAAAGTAAGTAATCTTTAAAAGCTGAAAAAACCCATATCAGTTTCATCAAACTAAACGGAGCATTGAAATCCATGTCTTCGAATGGGTTAAATTTAACAATAAAATTTGGCCTCGATACTGAAATGTGCGTTTGACTGTTGTATGCCATACACCTATTTAATTAACTTACAAATTAAGCGCATTGAACTATGTTTGTTGCTGATTGTTCTGATTCTTCTTAGGTCTTAAATATAATCTTGAGCGAAGTTAATCGACTAGAACGCAACTGGAAAACGAGATCGAAGTCCTGAACCTGGAGAAAGAAAAACATGACCAACTGAACGCCGTAAGAAATACAACTATATAATCCGTATTAATTGGAGGCTAATCGTATGTGAGACCTTAACATCTCTGTTATTCTTTCTTCTTTCATTGAAGTTCTGGTATTTTGCAAGTACCAATATCTACTCAATGTAGTTTTGTAGTTTAGACTAGATAAAATTATAACATTAATAATCGGTATTGTTATAACAAAATTGTGATATACGGACACACGGGACAAATTTTATGATTGAACCATTTTCAAGTCGGCTTTTGACAGAAAGCATTATATAACTGTTGATAATAACATTAGACTGACAAATTATGTAAGGTACCACCAGAAAGAATACTTTAACGGAATATGATGTGATTATTCAATTTAAACTGAATATACGAAATTTGGTCAATATATACGCCTTGGAAACACATGTAATTAGAAAAATAACCAATTACAGTCTGATATATTGAAAGTCATATATTGAAATGATTGGATGTGTTTTGTCGATCAAGAATTGAGACGATCGAGTATAAGCAAATAATTCAGGGTTTATTATTGCACACATGTTCATACTTAAATACAATTTTAATGTATCACTTGGATACAATATATCGTTAACCTTATTGTAAACATATTAATAATGCTGACAAACTAATTTAATATTATTTTAACGTATTCTCTATTCGTTTTAGAAGATCTCGTTATTAGAGCACGAGAAGAGCATTCTTTTAGAACAAAACCACAATCTGAACATTCAACTGTCAAGCGCAAATGATGCGCACAAGCAAGACCAGTCCAACATCAAACACTTACAGGAAGAGCGGAATAACTTGAGCTCTAAGTTCGAACAGTCGTGGTGAATTAATTATATTGTTTTATGTATTATATCTTAATACGTTGCGCTGTATTGTATCGGAATCCGGTTTTCTTTATGGCCTTTCTCAAGACTTTGAAAGATTGCTTGGGCCGGAGTTGTCTAGCTATGCGGACAACATTGTTAATAAATCATATCTGAATTTCAATCAAACATGATTTAAAATCCAATTGAGTGCCTGATACTACTGTTTTCCGATTGGAAATAAATTATACTAATTATCTCGCTATCAATCAATTTAGCTTCCGTTTCTCTGCCGATCTGTCCTTAGAAACTTATGTACGTTCCACAGTCTTTAATGTTACCAACATGATGTATTAAAGTGCGCATACGGATTTTGTGTTTAGTTTATATAACACTTTATCAACCACACTTTGACCTTGATATATACTTTCTGTCAGCATGTCCTTATTCATCCAATACATACGTGTCATTTTGAGTGGAGTTTACTCGTCTATTTATCGCCAACACTTCCATCCACCCATATCAGCCAACCTTTATGAACTCTTTTTAAACGTACAATTAAGTGATTGACCTTAAATTTCAGCCATGATCACAAAAATGAATGCCGCGTCTTAAACTGTCAAATTAAGGATAAAAATAGAAAAATCAATCAACTAAACGTGGAGCTAAAACATGTGGTGGAGACAAGGGATAACATGCGTGAGCAAATCAAAATACTCAAGGAAGGTACCAGTAAAAAGGTTTTATTTAAAATGTCATTACAAAGTGTTGGCAATCCTTTATTTAAGTTGGGTTAGAGAAGTTTGTGATATTAACTGATACTTACACATGCTTTGAAGTGAGCTCGTTCTTAAGTGGCTTTACCCCGTGCGATGAGACATAGCATCATAAGATTATATACTCAAATTCAGAGGTACATTTAGGAAGACGCCGCAATAATGGTTACACAATTCCAATTTATACATAGGTGTTATGTATGTGTAATGTAAGGTATTTATATAATAATTCCAACATTTTTTGAAAGAAATAAACGTCTTCCCGCAACTTGCAATTCACATATCTTTTTTATTTATTAAGTGAATTCATATTTTCAAACTTGTTGAAAATTGGTTCATCTTTCAAAGTTGAAGTAACAGTATTATCTAATTCCTTCAATTGGAAAATAGTTTATCTTTGAAATCATGTCGCGGACCAATAGCTTATCACGTTTTAGCCAATCAAGTTAACAGTCATTAATGTCTATATGAGAACAGTTAAAATTACATTTAAATTGTTATTGTATTTATCGACCTTTATTAAAAAGGATAATCGGTCACTAGCTGTAAGTGGAGGACTAGACTTGGCAAATCAATATATATTGATATTGTTTCTGGCGTTTTAGTATTATTATATATCATGCATAGAATTATTTATATTTTGGTTTTCATACAATTTATTTATGTAAAGACGAAATGAAAATTATTCATTTTAGAAATTCTTCATAACGATTGCCGTCTCGCAAGCGCAAAAACAGCTTTGAAGACTAAGGAAAAGATTATCAAAAGTAACGATTTCAACCTTAAGGCGATGGTGGACAAGATACCTAGCCTTGAGAATAAGATAGCCGCCGACAAAGAGGCCATTATGAGGCTTACAGAGGTAATAACTTAGCGACTGGCTTATAAATGTTGACCTGATTGCTTTGTTCAACATTAACGGTTTGAAACTGAATAACAGCAAATGTTCTCTGATCATAAAAAGATTTTGGGTGCAAATCTGAACCTTGCCAAGAAAATGTTTCACTAAAACTTTAGCAATTGTTTCTTTATATTAATAATTATGGTCTAAGACATGTAAAAGATTCTTAATTGTAGTAGTAAGTACTGTAAAGACATATTTTAGTATAACTCATATTGTGTTTGAACATTGCTTGCATACAACTTTAATAGTGCTGTTTCTTATGTCAAGAAATTTGAAATATTCTTAAAGTTTTTCCCAGTTTACATACGGTAATTATGTATATGAGATAGATATTGTTCAGAAAAATATGTTTGTTCAACAATTGCTATTGTTTGCTTTCAACTTAGAAAGGCAAACTTAATTTATATATTTATAAGCAAATTTCAAACGCTAACTAGCAGTGACGCGGCATAGGCCGACGCGTATCCCTACGCCGCATAGATGTTATATTAAGAGGCAATTTTGGGTGGGCAAGGCCTATGTTGGTGGGGCCCCGGGGTGGGTAATGTGGACATGGATGGTCGAGATAGACCGTGTTTTCATAAGAGATGTTCAGTATTTATTTGAAGTCATTTGGTGAATAAATGAAGAAGTTATGCTAAAACAAAATTTGGACACGAAAAAAAAAATTGGGTACGAATTACGAATGTTGGGTACCAAAACATTATGCCAAAAAACATTTGGGTACGAACAAAAATTTTGGTTAGAAAAACAATTTGGGTACGAATAACAAATTTGGGCACGAACAAGAAATTGGGTACGAAAACTAATGTGGGTACGAAAAAAAAAATTGGGTACGAAAAACAAATTGGGTACGAAATAAAAATTGGGAACGAACATGATATTTTGCACGACAATAATTTGGGCACGAACAAATTTGGGTACAAAAATTATGCAAACATAAATTGGGAACTAAATTAAATTTAAAAGAAAATTTGGAAATGAATTGTGTTTGGGTACGAACAAATTTGGGTTCGAAACAAATTTGGGTACGAATAAAAATTGGGTACGAAATAAAATTTGGGTACGGAAAAAAGTTTGGGTACCAAAAAAATATGGAAAACAATAGGGTACGAAAAAAAATCGGGTAGGAACAAATTTGGGTACGAATAAGAAATTGGGTACGAAAAAGAATTTGGGTACGAACACAAAATTTGGGTACGAAACAAAAGGGTATGACAAAAGAATGGGTACGAAAAAAAATGGATGCGAACAAAAATTGGGTACGAAAATGTTGAGTACGAAATAAATTTGGGAACGAAAAATAAATTGGGTTCGAAAAAAATGGGTACAAAAATGTTGGGTACGAAAAAAAAATTGGGGGTACAAGGAAGTAGTTCCCGTGGACCTCTCGATAAATTTGAAAGAGGACGGGAACCAAGCTGCCTTTACCTTTATCAATTGCCCTCGGGTGGGAAATGTGTACATGGATGGTCGAGATAGACAGTGTTGTCATAAGTGATGTTCAGTATTAATTTGAAGTCAATTGGTGAATAAACGAAGAAGTTATGTTAAAAAAAATTTATTGGTGGGCGTTTTTGTCCACTTTCTCCTCCTACACTATTAGTACTAGAACCTTGAAACTTACACACATGGTAGCTATGAGGATATGTGCGACGGTGCACTATCTATAATTTTGATCTGACCCCTGGGTCGAAAGTTATTATCATGTACGTTGCATGTTGTTAGTAAAATGAGTTTTTTCCCCATTTTACCCTTTTATTTACCCATAATTTTTGGCCCAGGAGTCAGATCAAAATTCCGTCGCCCTCACCGTCGCACATATTCTCATAGCTACCATATGTGTAAGTTTCAAGGTTCTAATGCTAATAGTGTAGGAGGAGATAGTCGCCGAACGGACGTACAGAAAGATGGAGATCAATACAATATCCCCACGCTTTTAAAAGCATTGGGATAATAATTACATAGATATGTGTTAAGCTTCCTTAAATATTAAGGAGCACATTGATTTATAAAAAGGGATACTTAATGATCGGACATTTATCAGAGTGATTGATAACCATCCATAGCTAATTGTATGTAAAATGTTCATATCAATAGACCGGAATCAACAAACGGCTTAAAAAGTCGTCTTCACAAGAACTAAAATGCCCAAAACTTTAGTTACCTGCAAAGTTAGTTCAAAGCAAAGAATTTATAACACTTTTCACAATCGGATTTCATATGCCTTGTACACTATAGCGCAATAACTTTTAAAATATTATTTTATTTACTCCAAAACGTTACAATGTTGAAAATATGTTATGTAATAGCGATCAGTAGTCCTTTACGAATTATGCTTAATTGATTCAACTCGAGTCGGAATATTTTTCGATCTTAGGTGTCAAATTTTAAGTATATAGTTTGATGTAACCAATAAACGATAATTTGCGTGGTTTTATGCATGGTAGTTTACATGATATAGTGGTTCTTTACTTAGTTTGTTTCAAATCATGAATAAGAGTTACAAAATACTGCTCGGGGAACGTCGACGCTTTAAAAACGAACGATGTGAATATTAAGTCTCACCAGAAAAATATTATAATGCGCTTTATTTATGACCATAAACCAAAGGCCAAACTGTTTTGTAAATCTAAAACAATACATATGTTACTGCGGCTGTGTAGTTCGGCGTTTAGGCTTGTTTTAACTGTGTGGAAACGAAAGTTCATCAACTGGATGGGAATACCTATGCCCATCCATGCAGGATATTGCTTTATTCGTCCATTTTTAACACACAACAAGATGTTTTCAGATATTAAAACAGCCGCCTGTAAAGGGTGTAAAAGAACAACGTGATTAATGATCACATGCATCACATGCAAAGTATGTGTAACGAAATCTCTGGTGCTAATAATTATTTTGATTATCACTCGTTAAGTGCCCTTGACAGGAAACAATTTTTGTTGATGATTCGATGAATAATGTAGTCTTTTTTATTAATATAACAACAAACTATAACCATAATTAACTGGCTGTGAGATATTAGTCAAGCATCCACAATGTTTTGCATTGAAATTACCAATGCGGTGAGTCTAACTATAATATTTATATTTTTGTTTAATGAACTTTTGTAATCATGGTATAATATTGTAGAGGAAATCGGTCAATTGCCTGCAATACAATAATATCAGAAATTAAAAATAATTTCATTTTCCGCTAAATTCACATAAAGTTTGGTGTCAAATATGTATACTTGCTAAAGAAAAGAAAAACAATAGGAAAACAACTACATGGGTACCCAGATCTACGACCTAAACTGTCGAAAGGACGCGGGCATTTCAGAGGTCAGTCAACTCAGATTGCAGTTGCAAGGGTTGGAGGAGACAAAAAAAAACATCATTGAGACTTCCCGCAAAATTAGTGAAGGTATGGGTGAAATATTAACTTTGATTTGAAGGTTCATATTGTACTGCGAAGTTTTGCGTTCAGTTGGTTTTATATAAATTGGAAATTTAAACGATGGCCATATTAAACTTTTAGTGTAAGGAAAAATCATAACTTAGTTTAACACATTAAATAATTTAACACTTAATGTATATGCATTAAGTAGTATTATATTATTAAAATACTAGTATCAAAAGCATACAATTATCTTTACATTTAGGATCAAACGTTTTATTGGAATATTTTGTTGTGACCTTTAACGTATAACATACTTGCAATCTCTAAAACGAGTGCGTTACTTTTGCAAGTATGGGTTTAATATTGTATCCTTAACATTTTCACGAATACCATTATTGCATATTATTTGTGTAACTAGCATATCTTATCATCATGTATTATGCATTTTTCTATTATTTAACATGTGTTGTGTTATGCTTCTATAATACAATTATATGAATATTGACTCAATTAAATGAACTTTTGGAATACTATTTTATATATTATTATTGCATATAGCTGCATTATGGTTAATATTATTTTGTTTTACTTGCCCTTATACTTAAGTGTTATTTTCCAATGTAATCTTGTTATACTTGTACACAAAACAAAATGTTCTTTTCAAAAGTGTGTGTGTGTGTTAAACACATTCATACTAATTTAAGTTTGTTTAAAGTTATTCTGTATATAACCGATTCCTGAATCAAAACACATTATTCTAGAAGGGACTTCATATTCAAATGAATTCTGAGTATACATTATTTAAATCAACCACAAATTTTGATTAAATAATATGTTTTTACTTTTTCTGAATTAATATTGAAAACACCATGTGATCAGGTTCAGTTATTAACAATCCATAACATTATAAACATTGACATACAATTGACATATATTTGATGTTTTATACAGAACCTAAAATAGTATCTTTTTCCTTTCTTACTTTTCTCTATGCCATTACCTATCATTTCAAGTCACAATGAGAATTTCAACCCCTAAACATAATTTGCGTCTTGAGTATCGGTGATTTGGAATCTAGGCAATTTAACATATATACCTATTGACTCAATGACAGATAAACAAACATCATATCTCTATATTGCACATGTCTTGATGCTGCATTTAAACGACATTTAAGTATTTAAAGTCACATAAATTTCTTTAGAATTTTGTAAGGAAAAAATCCAGTTTTAAAATCTCATATTTAGTATTTGGCATCTAACTTTATTATTCTACACAGGTTGCTCGTGGACAACATCTTGCAAATGCAATACAAACACTGGTTAAATATTTAAATGCATATTTTTTAGTGTGTGAAATGTCTATGCTTATCATGTGCAATAAAACGTGGTCGATTGCAGACAAACGTGATGTTGAAGAGCGCCTCAGCAGCGCACAAGAGACCATCAGAAGTAATGAGTGCGAGCTTAAGGTAGTTTTGGAGAAGATATCAACATATGAGCGTAGCCTTGCCGAAAAGGAAGCCGAGCTCAACACGAAACAGGTACAGAACACGCGACTTGCGAGTACATAATTATTATTCTAATTTTTTAATATAATAACGTTCATTCTCATCTTTTGTGAAAAAAGTAATCTAAATTATTTTAAGCATCCATGATCTTTTGTGATAAACATTTAAATGCAAATCTTATTTGTTCGAGTAAGTTGGCGGGTTTCAAGGGCGCACGTATGACCGTAGGCCTTACAATTCCGTTTTGTGTATATGAGTTTGATGTTGTTGTGTGCGTTTGTTTATGTTAGGTATAAATTATTTGACCTAAATATAACTAGTAAACTTACTTCTCATTTTGTTGTCCTGTAATTTATCGAAGCCAATTTTTGGACAGTTACAGCAGAATTTATAGAGGAGTGCCAATGCTGTGTACCAAAATTAGAAAAATTACATTTAACATTTGACCCATGGGGCATGTGGTTCTATGGTCGTTATGTGATTTCCAAAAAATGACTGTGTTTGATTGTTCATCGACACAGTCTTATGTCTGATGGCAAAACAAATATTTCGCTCGGGAATTTATCCGATAAATTGTCAAATTACCAAGAGAAAAACATAGGTTCATAGGCTTTATCAAATAGTCCGCAATAGCCCGTCTAAGATTGGATCAAAATAAGTCTCTAAAAGCGGGTCGTAAGTTTATGTATATTGTTCAAATTTCAACGACCTCTGCTCCAAAAAAAACTTACCAGTTCTAAAATATTTGATATCAAACATTACAGAATCGAATTCTTAAACTACCTTCATTGTTAAAAATTATGAAAAATTTAAAACGATTATGGAACAATTCTTTTTACTAGTATTCAAAACATTTTTTGTAATGGTATTTTTTTTTGTATCAAGCTTCTGTTAACGAAAAAATCCTTTGCTGAGTTTGCAAATATATAATAACTATTATCAGTTTTGATTTATAAACATAACAATGACTTTAAAAAACAAGCAGCTCCTTTAGTGGTGCTAATGACATTAATAAAGGTACACGAAAGTGTTCCGAGACTAAAACGGCGCCGCGAGAACGAGATATTAATAAGTATTGTCTTTCTGATTAATACAAACTGGTCGTATAGGCGCTCTCACTTTGTCATCCAATTGCGTTGACATACTCCGACACGCCAAATGAACAAGAACATTAACTTGTCGTATCCGTGCGTTCTGGCGTATCGAGTTGGCGTATTGGTATACTTTAAAATGTAGACATTAATTGATCACCAACTTTACAAATGTATTGCAAAAAATTGAATTCAACGTTTCTGTTCATTGTCAGGAACTTATCAACACAATGCGTCAAGACGAAACACGTTACACGGAGGAAAAGAAGAAACTCAATAACGCTCTGGAGAACGCCCAAAACCGTTGCAAACAACTAGAGCTCACAGAAGGAGTTCAGGTGAGTATAGGGAGTAGCTCTTGAGTAACGAGAGGCATCAATCAACTTGGTGTGATGAGCAATACGCTTTTATTGTAAGTTCAGAGCGGAATACTGGCCTTGAATGGAAGTCTACCATTTAAGAAATGAGTTGAATGCGGACATGTGTAAACCTTAGGTGAAATTAGGGATATGTCTCCCTATAAATTACCAAAGACATTTCAGATGTGCTATGGTTTAAAGTTCGTAAATTGTTCTACAAAATTTGACGGGTTTACAAAGTGTATAAATCGTAAAAATTCGATAATCATTGCCCAGTTACAACTTATGTCCAGTAATGTTTATGCAGAGAAAATGTATAAGTGGATTGATGTATCAATAAAAATGTTTCATTCAGCATTTATTTTACGATTCAGACACACGTAGATAAATAAACAATAGTTACTTACTTTCAACTATATCAAACAGTTTGGAAAACCAATGATTGCTGTCATAATGTTAGCGATTGATTATAGTCAAACTTTCAGAGAATTAAAATACATTCATAGTGAAGATAACATTTGGAATAAATTAGTTGAAAAAAACTATTTTGTTTGGCACAATATAAGACTATCGTAAGTTAATAGAACTACCTCATGATTGTGAAGCTCGATTTGTCAACAACATTAACAAATGTCAGATGGAAACACAAATTGTAAGCCTCCATATCGCTTTTACAATTTGAAGGATTGTCCTGAAACTTTGCTTAAGAGTCAGTAAGATAGTGTGCAGAAGGTATACCTCAGTCGTGCAGACTTAAGGCCAATTCCATTCTTTAAGGTCAAAAGTTTGATCCTCTTAATCTTGTCCCCTAATATATATTATTAAATGTTATGGGTTATAATGAAACTTGGCTATTAAAGTCAAAGAGACGATGTACTTAAGGTATGCTTCAGTCACGCCAGCTCAAGGCCAAGATAACATTGAATGCAATGAGTTGAGTCTTAACTGTTTTCGAATATGCTTCATATCTTCCTTACCAATTGGAGGGTTTTAAAAAGATATATTAATCACACTCATACGAAGTCAAGATTAACATTTCGACATCTAAAAATCAAAGGATCCGTAGGGTTAACACATATCTCGTTGACATTTGCCAGGCTATGCATCTTTAGATTTCTTAACTAAAGTTTGATATTATTTTTGTAAAGCAAAAGTGAAGGAAGTTAGAGTATACTGCTATATATATACTTTGTCTGTATAATAGACTGTTTATGTTTTCAGTTGCTGTGTTCATGTAATGATTTTAATTCTCTTGTCACTGGTATACACAAAAAAAACAACATATTTACATACTACTAGCCTAATTTTCACACACACATTACATTGGAACTTCTGATGTTTTTAGGCGATGCAGCGCAATCAGATTGGGGAACTTCTGGAAAAATTATCAGAACGAGAACAACGTATCACCCAACAAGAATCGAGTCTATACACAATTAATGGATATAATTTGTAAATAATTTACTTGAAAAAAAAATCGCAAAAATCTCGTTTCGTTAACAATTGAATAAATAGCTTTTTAACATCAACATTACAAATATAATTATGGGGATCATTCAATGTGTTTACTGTAATATTATGGTGACAGATGTTTAAGATCTTACGGCTGTGCTAGTGTTTCTTAAGGGACTGCCCTTGTTACATTTGTGACAATGTTCATCTTGACTGTATCAATCTTGTTGTAGTAATTATCTGATGCAATATGGGATCTATCACTATGTATTTGTTTTGTTGTTTGTCATTGTTGTTACCCATTTGCTTATTATAACGATGCCTATTATGTTTTGGTGAACAGAACATTGATAGAAGATGCAAAGGCGATGATGAATGAAAATGATATGCTGCGGGACCAGCTATCTGAACTGAACAGCCAGCTGCAGATCAAGCAAACGGTAATCTACTAAATTGTATGTTTCAACCAGTTTATTCCTCAATTTCGTATATTCTATTCCAAGGAAGTGTATGTCCATTCGAAATTGTGGTGTATATTTAACTTAGTAGTCATTCAATACGTCGACCGGTCGGTCCTTTAGGTGGGGATCATTAAGTGTCCATGCTATATCAATAACACTGTGTCGATGTATATAAAGATATACAGTTCAAATATAAAGGTAACTCGGGCTACAAACATCAAAGCAGTATTCGTTTGATATAATGTCACAGAAGCATTTAAAAAAATTGAATTGGTATACTGGTGAGATAGGAGGTTAAATTGAAACATAACATTATTTCAAACGCTATCGAAAATGTTTTGCACTTATATCATTCAAACGCGTGTTGAATACTCGGGGGAGAAGGCAGATAATTGTGTATGTTACTGTCAATGTTTAAGGACGCAACCTATTTAGGAAATACTTCATATATCTCCCTGGCCCATTTGAGGATGGATTTCAAAAAGTGATGAGTTCATCGCACTCACACAATTTCAAGATTAACATTTCAACATCTCAAAATCAATTGATCCCTCGGGGTAATATTTATCTCGTTGACAGCTTTGTGCTGCAAGCCTATGTAACTTAAGATTACTTAATACATGTTAAAAAGGATTTTGTTTAAAGCAACAAAAAATCACACTACATCTGAAATTCTGTTTAATGTTTTCAGGGCCAAAACTTCTCACTGACCAAGACTATTGAGGAACTTAAAAGCAAATTAACAGAAAAAGAAGAGCGTATCACCCAACAAGAATCGAGTCTTTCCACACGCAATAGAGATCAGTTGTAAATGATTTACTTAAAAAAAAATCGAATTTACCTCCTTTCGTAACAAATAAAGATTTTTTTTAATAAAACACTTTTAAACTGTAATTGTTGGGATTATTCAATGTGTGGACTATGATATTATGGTGACATATGTTTAAGTTCTTACGGCTGTGCTATTGTTTCTTAAGAAACTGTCCTTGTTACATTTGTGACAATTTTCATCTTGACTGTATCAATCTTGTTGTAGTAATTATCTTTTGCAATAGAGAATCTATCACTATGTATTTGTGTTGTTGTTTGTCATTGTTGTTAACCATTTCCTTATTATAACGATGCCTTTAATGTTTTGGTGAACAGAAAATTTATGGAAGAGGCGATGGCGATGAGGAATGAAAATGCAATGCTGCGTGGTCAGGTAGCTGAACTGAACAGCCAGCCGCAGATCAAGCAAACGGTAATCTACTAAAGTGTACGTTTCAACCAGTTTATTCCTCAATTTCGTGTATACTATTCCAAGGCAGTGTATGTTCATTCGACATTGTGGTGTATATTTAACTTAGTAGTCATTCAATACGTCGACCGGTCGGTCCTTTTGGTGGGGATCGTAAAGTTTCCATGCTATATCAATCTACATTTCAAATATAAAGGCCTCGAACATGAAATCAGTTTTCGCTCGATATAATGTCAAAGAGGTGTTTCAAAAAACATAATTGAATTGGTATACTGGTGACAAAGGAGGTTAAATTAAAACATAACATTAGTTCAAACGCTATTGACCTTATATCATTCAAACGCATGTTGGATACTTGGGGGAGAAGGCAGATAATTGTACATGTTACTGTCAATGTTTAAGGACGCAGCTTATTTAAGCATACTTCATATATCTCCCTGGCCCATGTGAGGACTTTAAAAAGTAATGAGTTAATCGCACTCACACAATTTCAAGATTAACATTTCAACATCTCAAAATCAATTGATCCCTCGGGGTAACATTTATCTCGTTTACAGCTTTGTGCTGCAAGCCTATATGACTAAAGATTATTTAACACATGTTGAAAATGATTTTGTTTAAAGCAACAAATAAAAGCACGATACATTGGAACTTCTGATGTTTTCAGGCGATGCAGGGTCAAAACTTCTCACTGACCAAGACAATGGAAGAACTTAAAAGCAAATTAACGGAACAAGAAGAGCGTATCACCCAACAAAAATCGAGTTTATTCACAAGCAATGGAGCTCAGTTGTAAATGATTTACTTAAAACAATTAAATTTACCTCGTTTCGTAACAAATGAAGAATTTTTTTTTATAAAACACTTTTAAACTGTAATTGTTGGGATTATTCAATGTGTGTACTATGATATTATGGTGACAGATGTTTCAGTTCTAACGACTGTGCTATTGTTTCTTAAGGGACTGTCCTAGTTACATTTGTGACAATGTTCATCTTGACTGTATCGATCTTGTTGTAGTAATTATCTGATGCAATACAGAATCTATCACTATGTATTTGTTTTGTTGTTTGTCATTGTTGTTAACCATTTCCTTATTTTTACGATGCCTATTTATTGTTGATCAGAACATTAATGTTGGAGGCGATGACGATGTGGAATGAAAATGCAATGCTGCGTGGTCAGGTAGCTGAACTGAACAGCCAGCTGCAGATCAAGCAAACGGTAATCACCTAAATTGTATACTTCAACCAGTTTATTTCTAAATGTCATGAATAATAGTCAAAAGCAGTCAATGTACACTCGAAGTCGTGGTGTATATTTCTTAACTTACTAGTCAGTCAATACGTCGGTCGGTCAGGCGTTTGGTTGGTGATAATTTAATTTCCACATTATATCAAGAACGATTTGGCGATATATTCTAAGATTAGCAGGTCAACTATAAAGTTCGGATGGGTTTCAAACATGATATTAGTTTTCGTTTGATATAATGTCATAGAAGCCTTTGAAAAAGATAATTGAAGTTTAATACCAGTGACATAGGGGGTTTAATTTAAACATAGCATTGTTTCAAACGCTATCTAAAAATGTTTTGAACTGGTAACATCCAAAAGCGTGTTGGATACTCGGGGAAGAAAGCAGATATATATATATTGTGCTGACAGTGTTCAATGACGCAGTTTATTCACATATGAAATTCGTTTCTGCACAATAAAAAGCGGACAATACCAAAAAGCAAGCATGACGCCTTTCAACTTTGAGGGCAATATGTCAATTATAAAGGAATGAAGGTATGGTTACATGAAATCAGATGTTTTTACTAATTTGTTTTCGCAGGATATTTAAAGACTACTTCGTTCTGTGATTATCTAAATCGCTAACCTATTTTTTCTTAATACAATAAAAAAGTATGTCACTTTCACTTTTGGGTAAACCAGTTAGCTGTGAAGCAACAGAGCATTATTACAGAAACATTAAATTTGAAAATAACTGATACCCGATATCAAAAGTCCACATTAAATGAGTGTCATTAAGAAGAGAATTCTGGTGAGCAAAAACGACTGCTATCACTTTTCAAATTAAGATTTCATTAAACTTAAAGGAACAAACGATGTTCATACTTCTGAGTAATATTTTGTTTTGCCAAGATGTAAAATAATGTTCGTCTTTATCATTGCACAGGTAATTGGTGACCACCAAGAGACTGAGCCGGAGTTTCGAAAAATCATTGACAAGATAACGGCTGAGAGCTTAATTCTCGAGGATCGTGCGCCTATTCTACAGGATCGAAAGCATAGTGTAAAAGACATTTGCGAGGACATGGTTATGGCAATCGATCAAAGAATTGTTCATTTGAATAGTGAAAGGTTGGTTTAATTCTAAAAAGCAATTTGCGATTACAGCGACTAGCCAAGCAGTCAAACAGAGTATATTGACCTCAGTCCAAGCAATATAATGTTATTGGGCATTAAGTATAGATATCCTTTGTGTTTATATTGGTTATGCTGCTTAATATATTATACTACTCAATTTAATTTCGTTACAATGCACGATCAACGATCTGTGAAGCCCTTAACTTCATTCAAAAGCTTAATGATTAAAATAATGATTTCATATCCATACACTTATCAATCTTTTAAATAACTTTATGAAAATAATGTTTTGTTTATTTAAGATACTGCTCATTTACTTAAATGTTAAACTTTCTAACGTATACAATAACATTTAAAAATTAAATATGTCTCTCGTGTACAGTAATATGCTCTGCATCATGCGACTCAGCTGTATGTTAAGTCATTATGTCAAATGTGTGCGCACGGCCAATATTCTACAGGTATTTAATTGATTTTGGTTATATTCAAATTTGATTTCCTGAGGAAACGATGGATAAGGTTTTCAATATCGTCCTCAATGCTGAAGGAAATTACTTTGACATAATACTGTAACTTTTCTCTTAATACTAACCCTACTCATTATTACTACTTCTACTACTACTACTACTACTACTACTACTACTACTACTACTACTACTACTACTACTACTACTACTACTACTACTACAACTACTACTACTGCTACTACTACTACTACTACTACTACTTCTACTGCTACTGCTACTACTACTACTACTACTACTACTACTACTACTACTACTACTACTCCTACTACTACCATAACTCCTACTACTCATACTACTACTACTACTACTACTACTACAAAACAACAACAACAACTCCTACTACTACTACTACTATTACTTCTACTATTATTACTCCTACTACTACCATTACTCCTACTACGCCTACTACTACAACCACTACTACTACAAAAACAACAACAACAACAACTTCTACTACAACTACTACTACTATTACTACTACTACTACTTCTACTACTACTTCTACTACTACTACTACTACTACTACTACTACTACTACTACTACTCTACTACTACTACTACTACTAACTACCTACTACTTCTACTACTTACTACTACTACTACTACGACGACTACTACTACTACAACTACTGCTACTACTACTACTACTACTACTACTACTACAACTACTACTACTACTACTACTACTATTGCTACTACTACTCTACTACTACTACTACAACTACTACTGTTACTACTACTACTGCTACTACTACTACTACTACTACTACTACTCCTACTACTACCATAACTCCTACTACTCATACTACTACTACTACTACTACTACTACAAAACAACAACAACAACTCCTACTACTACTACTACTATTACTTCTACTATTATTACTCCTACTACTACCATTACTCCTACTACTCCTACTACTACAACTACGACTACTACAAAAACAACAACAACAACAACTACTACTACAACTACTACTACTATTACTACTACTACTATTACTCCTACTACTACTACTACTAATACTACTTCTACTACTACCGCTTCTACTCCTACCCCTATTGCTACTATTACTACCCTTACTACTACTACTACTACTACTACTACTACTACTACTACTACTACTACTACTACTACTACTACTACTACTACTACTACTACTACTACTACTACTACTACAACTACTACTGCGTTGACGACCACTGATACTACTTATTCTGCGTAGCAGGTTAAAAAGAAGTTGTTTTAGGTAATTAAAACATAAGAAGAGTAGCAAAAAAAATCCCTTTTTTAATGAAACATACATTTTAAATGAGCTAAAATCAAATTAAATAGCATGAACTTCCCACTTCTGTGTGTATATCTGTCAATACGACACACATTCACACATTTTGGTTCGGCAACAAATACGAGTACAGGTATCGGTATCGGCGTATACTTGGTCGTTTTGAATTTCATTTTTGTAAGCTATATTTGTTTAATGGAACCATTTTAATATGGTAAATATATATTATTTTTAATTTCTTGTTCATAGCAATCCAGTGGTTTATGATTGATACAATTAAATGTTAACATTAAAATTGTATAAACTCGCTTAAGGGAAACGCAAAGACCGTAAGAATATTTTGAACATTTTAACAGGGAGCTTTATAAACAAAAACGAGCGAAGATGCGTCACGTCTTGGACAAGTTTAAAGAAGCTACAGAGGAATTGGATGAAATATTCAAGGACAGTGAACAATGTTTTCCAATATTGGTAAAGAACCCAACATGATTTTAATGCATAGATATTTGTGTTTAGTTATGATGTACATTAAATGTCTCAGCAAGGTCGATATATGTACACCTCACACGGTGCCAATGTGGAATCTCAAATTATTTTGGCGATTAGGGAGCATAAACAATTCACATGGGCTGCTTATTGGTCGTAAACTGGTCTCATAAGGAAATGCTTAAAATTATCCCATTTGTGACTGTATGTGGTACGTAAGATTAACTTACACGGCCGAAATAACACCAACAGCTATTTTAGATGTATAACTAAATTGTGATTTTGTAACAAATTAAAACTCTTAATGATTACAGATAAAGAGATATGTGGCCGAAAATTACGAGAACATTGAGAGACATGTGAGTACCATTAGGCAGGTTCAAAGGTTATGATCCACGGTGCAGAAATGTAGTCTGTATCTTATACACCGGCTACATTCCTATCCTCACACCGTAAGCTACATGATTACTCATTTCAAGCCTGATTTTTACTTGCGGATAATATACGATCATATGTAGAATTAGTGGATAGCATAATTCTAAGGAAATTCAGTTGTTGTTTTTTATATGTCGTAAATTTCCGACATTATTTCGAGAAACCAAGCTATCAAATATAACACGTAAACTCATTTTGTTGTGAACTAAAATATTTCTTTGATGTTTAACTCGATGATTAGAAACGTATAGAATATGCATGTATATTAAAATTAACAGTATATGATTCCGTATTTTCCGTATTGTTTAATTAGTATACACTTCTAGAAATTAAATATTTGCAATCGCTTAATATTTAATAGAGCAAAGTGCTGTCTGCCCTCAATTCAGGAAAAGTTTAACTATTATAATTCGTGATTCAATGCGATGTTTCGTGTGAAACTACCATGCTCCTCGGTGAATATTCATATCAAGGCAAAGGCAATTTGAATCGTTCGTTACAGTTTCGTACTTGTAAATGACACATAGTTTTAAAATAAAACTTTGGTTTATTATGCATGATGACATAACACCGATTTGTACACCAATTCTAAGTTCAAAGGTCTTAACATTTCTTTTCTGCTGTTTGTACATGTCTGAGAGGATTTTCATATACGTGCATAGTATAATTCCGAATGCCATGGAATGTGTCAATACACAGCCCATGCTCCGGTGTGCAATATCACGATCACCATTCAAGGTATAAATGTCATTCATTTTTGCTATCGCTTCGTTCATTTGCCATGTCTGGCAGATTTTGATATTCATGTATCGTGGTCCTTGGTAGAAAGTAAAGGTTATAATTAAAGTTTAAATCTCTTTTTTTTTCGTTTCTTCTTCGTTCGCTCGTATCATAAGGATTGATTTTAACACATAATTTCCGATTATAATTCATGGTAAAGGTACAAGATAAAACTTTGTTTTGAAAAACTCATGATGAAGATTGGTACAGTTTTATTCAGTCATTTATTAACTGCACCCTTGACTATATTTCTGGGACATATGACACATTTTAAACCTTCGCAATTTGTGTCTTGAGCTACAATTGATTTTGTGATCAGAATAACAGAACTTATGTTACACCAAAGGCAGAACATGTAATACGAAAGTACCGACTGTAATTCAGGTCGGTGTACCACGAACCATGCTGTCTTGTGGTTAGCCCTTATGTCCCTATATAATCTCCGTGTTTACAGGACCTCCTTAACCCATTATTGGTTCTTGAACACTCGTGCCATGTAAATGTTCTAATGAAAGTTAGTTGACCGCCAAATTGTTGGCTGCCAATAACCACCAGCTCATGTGACATGACCAAATTTGAGAATCGTTTGTTGAAATTGTCATATTGTTCTTGCGAATTTATCACGTACAAAGTCATGCATATGGAACCAACTATATACAAGTATGGAATAGTTACGCTATGCACTCCAGTCTGTGATTTTGCACAATGTGTAACAACGACTCTCAGAAACGTTGGTTTTTAGGATGTATTTGTATTTGTATTTTGTATCTTTCATATATATCGATGTTCGGTATCCTACTTTTGTACAAGATTTATTTGTGTTGTAATTGTGTCAAATCTGAAGTGAATCGGTCGGAGTTTCAAGCTTAACAATTTTAGATTGAAGGCTGGGGGAATTATCCCGTTGTACTGAAAAAGACTCAAACTCATTGCAGTATCCACAATTAGAATGAACTACTATGATAAAGATAGCCGAATATCGCCCACGTTTGCAGCCGGGCGTGATTTGGACACTGTCAATAATCAGAATCTGATGTCATTTAATTTTAACATTGCTCTATAACAATTTGATATACATCATTTCACGTGGCGTGATTTAAACAATATTAGTTTAGGAACACTTTCCGATGTTAGATACAAAATATTACACTTCGTGGCCTTCTGGTACGAGAAATGCTTATAGCAAGCAAGTATTTATGTATACACATCATTTGACTCTTTGGTCGTGGAAGTTTTTACCCGAGTAGCATGATTCGCAATAAAGTTAAGCGGACCACTATTTGATGTAAAGTAAGAAATATCGAAGCTCTATGTAACACATTAAAATTGCAACGCAAGTATTTTCATAGCTGATTAATTTTTGAAATTAATGGTAATGACTGTATAAGTAACAAGTCTATATAAATCATATTACCCATTGGGTGTGATCAGTATTTACATCAGGGTCATGATTTGGAAAAACAAAAACGGGGACATATTTACATAGTTTTAAAGTTATTCACTATACAATTAAATACAGGTTATGTTAACGCTGAAGCATTTCAAGTTTTGGCCTATGGTATTTTATGTATCTGGTTTCTGATAATATGCATAACCATAAACGCATCAATATGATTTTCGTCGGTTTATTTTTTATTAGAATGATGATAGTTTTAATATGATTACATAAAGTAGTTTAATAATTATGATAAATTATAAGTCAGATAATTGAAACAATACCCTATACTTTATATGCTCGTATTATTACAATTATACCAGTTATACACGTAAATACAATTAAAATAATAAAATCAACAAGTACCTATAATACCTTCACTAAATTATAATACTATATCTACAACTTGTAGTCATAGCTGTGTATTTGTTCTTGGCCACATTTATAGTGAAGTAACACTGATAGTGAATTGGAAATTATTTCATGCTATTAGTTAAAACATCTCACGACTGATTCACTCACACATACCACTTTCACACTATCTCTCATCCATCATATTAAGTGATAGGCTAATAGGATAATGGATGAATATAATAGCATACCAAACTATTACTACTTGACGAAAATAAAAACAGTTTGCGCTTAACCAATGCTGTTTTAAGCAGAATATTATTTTTTTATTTTGTATTTACAACATTGGGCGTGGACATGTTTCACCTAAAGGCAAGCTCGAACAAACTATGTCGATGATCATTATATAATGACTCACCAAATACTGAACTCTCCTGACCCGTGCGTTTTCTGCGCATATTTTGCTTACATAATTTCTGTATATGTCTATAATATAAAACATATGGATATAGAGGTCTGGTCAATTTTTAACCCACGGGTATTATTTGAAAAAACTATGCATGAACAAGACACAATTACGCACACAATATTAAACTTCTGGTCCATGAGTTGCCTTAAGAGAGAAATTATATTAAGTAATAAGCACAATAAATAACAAACTCAATTGTCATTTTAACACAGCGAAATTAATTCAAATAATATTGAATTTCCGATTCGAACAAGATTTAATTTAAATGTTATAGATAATTTGATCATACAAACAATTTCATTTATGACATTATTAGTCACATGTAATAATTCGCAGAATATTCATGCAAAAGCATTCAAAGCATAATACAAGCGTTCCATGCAATCAGCGTATTATAAAATATGTTGATAACAATTCAAACTGAAAACAAATATAAAATATGTATATAAACAGACATTTTTATAAATGCAAAGCACTATACGAACAAGGACACAAAGCAAAATAATAAGCAATAAATAATAAATAAACTTGTTTTTGAGTGGTTTAATGAGATTCAGAGAATTGTAAATACAACGGATCATGTGGATCAACACGACTGTGTTCAATTGAACTTATAGCAGGACTCTAGATAAGGGGAGCAATGGGTCTTAAAGCGGCAAATACACCTCATAAAATGCTTTGTCGATAGTGCTCATTAGAATCGAATCATGAAGACGATACGTATGCTAGGCCACACAATTTAAAAGAGATTGGAAAACCCCCTTTATATTGAGCTTTACACTTCGCTTTCCCTTTTATGATCATATTCCAAAGGGATCAGAACATATTTCGGTAATTCGTTTTTATTTGTGAGCATGCTCACAAATAATGCAGACGCAACATTTCAAATCACTTCGGCTTATCTACGGGGAGCCTAAATACGCTTTACACATGCCGTATCCGCGCGAGAAAGAGTTGTTTAATTTATGAAAGAGGTTTGAGTTCTCCAACCATATTCATTTACAAATGGAAACATTATACGAATATCGTGTTAAATGTAATAGTTTCGAACGGAGCTTATATATAAACGAATCAATAAACAATGATTTTATTACACCTGTCGCGGAAGAGATTGTTTATGAATGAATAAATTAGTCCACTTTCTGCTACGTCTTCATGACGTAGTATATTTGCTCAGTTCATTCATAATTTTAGGCTATTAATAGATGCACCTGTCGATAAACTAATGAGAGTCCAATTGCACGGGTGATAACAACGCAATAGGTTACGCTTGTTTGTATTCACAGTTCTCAGTTTATAAAACGTTGAATATGAGTTCAACAATTACTACAGGGACACGATAGACGACATCAAAAATGCTTCATTATCGCTAAAACCGATTATAAAAAACAATTACATATAACAAGCATTATCTTTTAAAAAGGTAGTCTTGCTGTTGTTTAAAATAAATTTGAAATGTTGTTTCTAAATAATTTAATTGAAAACAAAAGTTAAAGTGATATTATGGGCATTTGTCACTGTTGAATTAAGCTTAAAAGAATTAACGGGTCAAAAGAGTTAGTTTAAATATGATTACTGACCAATTATCTGCAACTCATCATGCTACCAGTTGTTTATAAAAATATATTTTATATTTGATATTCTTACGTGACTCACCCAGTCCTCTAAGCCGAAATGATCCGAAAAACAAAAGTGTGTCTCTGTGTCGTATGAACGAATCTGCACTAAAACTCAATTTAGGTTCACATGCATGATCAGTTGTCAAACGAAAGTACAGTTGATATTGAAATGCATTATATTTCTCTTTCCGGGATATTGTTTTAGTATGTTGATGCTGCATTAACAAATATAAGTGTATATGAAGTGAAAACACCAAAAATAAACAACGGTTGCGATAGACAACTATAAACTGCTAGATACCCATAATATCACTTTTAACTATTGTGTTGTGTTTTTTTTACTTGTTAGTCGCATATTTATCGCATGAAATGTGTGTTATAATAGGCAAACCATAGATCTACATTATTATAAGTAGATACAAATTATGCTATGTCCTCCATCATCGCAATATAGCGTATGTTAATAGTTGATTAACATGCAATTTTCTTTCCAAACATTTGAATCACACTTTCATAGCCGCGTCATGCGAAAATGAGTCTAATGGTCTTTCGACCAGCGTAGCTCAAGTTTTAATGTGTTTTGCTTGAGAATTTAATACAATACTGTTTAATACCAAAAACATTTTTATTTGTGAGCAAAGCTCACAAATAATGCAGACGCAATTTTGCAAATCAGTATGCCTTAGCTACGGAAGGGCCCGTAACCTATGACTGCCTGTGTGGATAACTCCAGTCAAATTAAGCAGACGACAAAATTAATGCTTAAAGCGTTTCTGTTTATACTTAACCGGTACACTGCAGCAGACGACAGCCTGTAATTAGTAATTATGTAAACAATAGGTTTAAGAGCTTGTAGGACGTATTGGCCAGTCTAGTGTTTAAAACAGCTTGTGCGATGACATTGGTAAGTTTATCATTGAAATCTGTACATATTGGCTGCTTTCAGGGAAAACGGGGCTTAATGCTGCATTAAAAGTCTATCATGTGGGCAAAATTGTTTCTCAATAATGTAAAAAAAAATATATAAAGTATTAGAAACATATATCACAACATGTACATGATTATAGGCTTGTTATTCTTTAGCAAGGCAACCACAATTCTGAAGATGGTTGACAGTGCAGCGACAATTTGTGAAAAAAGACATATTGTTGTTATTTTGTATAAGTTATCTCTATAACATAAATATGATGATAAACAGTCACACATATCTAGACATGTGCTTTAAAGGCGCCTTTTCACAGATTTTGGCATGTTTTGAAGTTTGTCATTAAATGCTTTATATTGATAAATGTAAACATTGGATCTACAAAGCTCTAGTAGAAATCGAAAATATAATTTAAAAAAAGAAAAAAAAAAGAAGCCGGCAGCAGGGCTCGAACCAGTGACCCCCAATGTCCTGGAGTAAAAACCAATTAGACCGCTCGGCCATCATGCCAATCATGTACAAGTGACATATACCTTATATAAGCAATCTTCGTAGTTTCACAAAATTAAACGACAACAACAGAACTCTCCAAATTATTCAATCGTTTCGCGTTGCAACGCTTTATAATTTTCAGTTTTTTAAATCGTCAAATGATGCATATAATGGCTATATTAGACAATGGTAAATGTTTAGTATTACTGTTTCCTCACAAATATCATAACTAAAACGAAAATTTGCGAATCTGAAACAACTTTTTTCAATTTTGTCAATTTACCAAAACGTGAAAAGATCCCTTTAAGACACACTCTTTAAAATTTGAATGGGTTGTGTTCCTTTCAAACTTGCGATATAAAAAGCTATAACATTACTTTGAAAACTGAGTTGCTTCTAAGATTATGCAATAGCGATCAAATTCAGTCCGTTCAGCGCTTTGATTAATTTACGTCAGTACATACATTTTTATTTATTGCCTTCTTACTATAGCAGTATTCCACAGCGAATTCTGATTCACTAAATAGAGTGTGCTATATCTGGTAAAAAGTGTCGAGTTATCTGGAATCAAAGTGCCATCGTCTTTGAGATGATCGGTAAAAGAAGTGTCCATGAACATTTGGCATCCGACTCTTAAAACATTTGAATTTCCTATAATACCTTATTCAACTAACATTTAACATGTGGTGACATTAATGGACATATTGATCTTTTATTTCGATTAGTTGACACGTTTTTGATTGATTTCCAAGTATTTTTATTTTGTTGAAATACGTAATGATCATCGAATTCATGACGATTATCGATGAAATTTTATCTCTTTTTTATAATCCACTGTTTTTTTACACGACTTTCTTGCTCTGCAATACGAAGTACTATACAATTAATCGACCAAACCATGTCACGTGTCTGAAAACCAAATGAACAGAACATAAATGCAAAAAAGCTGAAGAACTCAACTCTCGCGCGTGGCTTTTGTATTCTGGTATCGAAGTGCCATCTGTCATCAAAGTATCCGCATACCCGGCGTGTGCAAGCTCACGATAAAATCATTCATCCGTGACGAATGGACGCTTTAGCACGTGGTGTAGGTGTGGTTCCATATTTTTGCACGTGGAAATTGTGAAACGCGATATAATTCTAGTTGTATTTCCATTTAATTGTTTAAGGTGGGTTCTTACACACAAAAAAAAAATTAAATTAATTTACAAAACAATATAGCTCATATGAATATTCAGGAGCGCAATCGCACACTTTGCATTTTGCAAGCTTCCTATCCCACTTGCTAAAGCGTCAGATCGTCACTGATAAATGATTTTATCGTAAGCTTGTACATAATGTAGTCGAATTATTGCATGTGCAATTTTATACTAAAATATTCACTCATTACTGAGATATGTAAGTTTTTCGTTAGAAATGTCACCAAGTAAATTAAAACGCGATATAAAAATGTACATGTTATTCCAATTTAATTTCAATTTCATCATTCTAGGTGAATGTTTACACAAGAAAAACATAACATTAATTAAAGAAAAACAATATGGCGCGTATTAATATTCAGGAGCGCAAGGACTCAATCGGTATGTTGCAGGCTGGTCAGTCATTAAGACGTGTAATTTTATGCGTTTTGCTTTTCACATTGTTGTTATTTAACGTTGTACGAGTTTGCGAATTTAACTTTTGAAGTGACGTTTTTAATTTCTTAAGTTGTTTATGTTGCTGTTTTTCAATTTCATTTAAATTTTCAGGAATTATCAGATATGCGTTGAATTATTCATGGTAACACAATCCGTTAAAAAATAAGTGAGCTATATTGATATGATTAAGTGATGCGTTAGAAAAGTCTCCAAGTGTATTCAACATGTTATTTTTATGTTCCGATATGAAATTAGCAATCTCCACTTTGTCTTCTAAAGACCATTCACCTTAAAGATGAATTTTTTCAGCAGATACATTTAATCTGAATACAAAAGAAGCACAGCCACTTCTAAAAGAGTGAGTGTAATAAGCATTCGATAAAATTTTACGCAGCTTTTTTAAGTAAATGTTATATGTGACTGGTTTTCCTGACTTCAATACAAATAGAGGAGATCCAGGTCCAGGAGGAATTTACTTATCAAATCCTTAAAGACTGTCACGGGACACAACGGTGAATTGTTTACAACTACTAATGGGCTGCTTAATACACGTTGTCCGTATTGTATAGCCATTTTATTTTAACCGATTACTTATGCTGTTCAATAGAAACATCGTCCCTAATTAAGAATTTAGGATCGTTAGGTCTTGTAACATTGTTGGAACTTAATTAGATTCTGTAGCGTATAGAAACAATGCGAAAACAAATAAACACCAGAAAAAAGATGACTTTATGTCAGAATTATCTAACACCGCATACATTTTAGCAAACATTATGTAGATATGGGTAAAGCTAGTTTAACTTGATGACATAGCATTCTTAGAAACTCCTTTAAAGGTTAGATTCAGTATGAAATGGTTTACTTTATATAAAAAAAACAAGGATTTGGTGCATGGTACGAACTCCACTTACATAATTACAAATTGAATCAACTGATTCAAAGGGGGTTGATGCAGGAAGAAAAACTATCCTAAAATCACAGCAATACCTAAGAAATGATTCCCACTGGATCTTCAATTTTTTCCTGAATCCCACAGAATATGCTCGTCTTGTCGATGCTCTCAAGTCCTCACAAAGTTGAGACATCTGTCTGTCTGAAACAACATGATACACTACCAAGGATTTATAAGTGTAAAATCTTGTTCTTGTACGAAACAATTATACAAAGCAACGTCTTTTGTAAAATCTTCAAATGTCTTTATATGACTCATTTCAATGAGACCTAGACACATGATCTGCTATCCTGTTATTAACACCAGATATGTGTACCGCCTTAATTTCAAATTTATTTAAAGCTGCAAAAATATAATTTCTCTCATTTTTGCATACATTTACACGTTGCTTTTCCTGAATTAAAGCCATTCACACAGCCTTGTTATCACATTGTACTACAATTCCTTTTACTTTTGATTGTCATATGGCATAGATGTACACACACAACAATGGCCTTCATTTATAATGCACTTATATGTAATTCTTATTAGTGTATGAATGTGGGGAAAATGCGTGAAAGCAATGTCACTGTAAGAATCCCCACAAACACTTAAACAAGAATCACACGAGATTGGTTCATCTGGAGAAGACCATCCTTCTACCGAAATTGTATAATGGTAAAAATGTTTTCCACCATTTTAAATCAACTTCACTTCATATGGTATTGCATAACCATCTGTTCACAGTTCAATGCATATACCTCCCTAAGCCAGTTCAATAGTATGTTTATAAATATTCGGCTCGCTTTAACACACGCTCCAACTAAGTTCAGCTTGCCCAGTAATTGACGAATCTCTTTCAAAGAAGCAACTTCCGTTCTTAACCAATTCTCCACTAACATTATTTCAAGCAACCTATCTGGTGATATTTCCATAGTCATTTTAATAGTATCGTACATAACACCTAAGCAAATCATTCGTGAAGTTGGGTTTACAGATTTATCTGTAGGTTCTTCCAAACAACATTTTTGTAAAATATTTTCTAAAAATAAATCAGCAAACGCAGCATATTGTACTTGTTCAGCACCAGCAATGTCATCTAAATAATTTGGAACAATTGCAACAAGTTTAAGTAATATATATGCCGCAGCATTTGTTACTCTTGGGCAAATGTTTGCTGCTGACCTAGGTCCCATGGATAAAACAGTATCACACAATAATAACTTTTATGTATATGAATGACACTTAATTATAATTTCCGGGACAATTTGTATCGGTCTAAAAGACCCTTTAAGATCCTTTTAAACAACAAACAATCATTCCCCTTTTCGTTTATCAATTCACACATGTCTTCTTTTTGTGGAAACACTAAGTTTATAGATTCTCTGACGTGTTAATAAAGTCATTTAAGGCAGAACCATTTGGAAAGCTCAGGTCAAAAATAATTTTCCTATCTGTGTCATCCTTTTGTTGGCACATAGTTTAACGGGTAGATTTTTAACTAGTAAAAGGATTAGATTTAAAAGGACCTTACACAGCATAATTACTGTTTTATTTCAAAAATTATTTAAAATTGCTTCTGGAAATTCATTAGCTCCTCTATGAGTATAATACCCCTTAACTGAAAGCATGGTTTCTTATGTATCATTATAGTCTACTGCACCAAAAAGAAAACTGCGATTTTACCAACAATAAAATTATATTTTGCCAAAGCTCTAACTTTTTCATGAATTGCTTACCTTCTTGTGTATATCATTATTTGAATTATGTGTAAATGAACACATTTTTCGTGATTTTGAATATGAACACATGTGTTAACTTAAATTAGAGTGTAAATAATCTGATTCTGATATAAAACAGTATATTGGTAACAATGTACCGATTATCAATAGTGTTGAGTCACATCAGTCGATTGGGACATTATTGGGAGCATTCTTGATGTTGTAGCTTGGTATCATCCATTTATCAATATGTAGCACAAAAGTGAAGTGCGAACCATTTCCTATTTACATGTGTGGTATTTTATGTTGACATTTGTTTCTCTGAAAGAGCCCACACAACCAATTTGACTCTTCTTTACTCAGAAAATCTTATTTCTTTCTTTTGAATGTTGAAGAAATCGATGGTTTGATGTTGCTCGAATGTTTCATTTGTATTTCGTTCAAAATAGCAATTTCTAAAATTGAAATTCATCATTCCATTTTTTCTTCCCGAGTTCAATTTCTCTAGGTACATTATAATAACTTTTCAGCCCTTCAAATTCATATGACATACTCAGAAGCATTATGTGTGTGAGCAATTCCTATCTATCATTTCATTCTGTGATTTGGTTCTAGGGTAAGTTATCATTTCTAATTCTCATGCTATACATAAATTTAAATCCAAACTTTCAAATATCATGTTTTTGACTGCAAATTCATATCTTAGATATGTGTGTGGGTATCTTTGAAAATGTTTATCTTTATCATTAGATGCAATTGCAATGCCTGACTTTTTACTTTTAACTGCCTTGACTGACCGTTTTGAACTAATTTGAGAGGTTTCTAAATTAGAGCTAGAATCGTCATCAGAATACACAGACACTTTTTCGGAATAGTTATTAATGGTTTCAACATACGATTCAGATTCATCTATGAAACCCAGCGTTGATATTTGTTTTTTTTTACTAGATTTACTTTAAAGTAATTTATCTTTTCTCAAGTCATCAATTATAAGCATATGTTCAAGATCACTCTTTTTACTACTTTTACCTTTAGTGTTATTGTAAGTGTTACTGTTATTAAGTACTTCTACCTTACCCTTCAGGGATTCTATCTTCGCGTTCTGTGTTTCCAGCTGTTTTTTTTGTTTTGTGGAATTCTTGTTTTTACAAAGTTATTCTTCTTTTTTCTTCAGGTTTTAGATTTATTCCTTCAAGAAAGAAGCTCATCTTTATCTATTTCTTTATCAAGCAACTGGATGACGATTTTGTTGTTAACCTCTCATGTAGCCTCTAGATGGGTTACTTCGGTCGACTTTTCGATTTTTTTAACTAGGTTCGCCCACGTCCGCCATCCCTGAAGTGTTCAATTTCTTATAGTTGATTATTTTTTTGTCTCTCTTTGAACGATTACTCATCGTAATCCTAAAAACGAACTTTTTAAAGTCTTTGATTTTTGGTTTATTTTCATATCACACCACAAAAGGTATTAACCGGACGTCGTATCCACACCATGAAATGTTCGCGACTTATAAAACATAATTGACTATTTTCACAATTAATAAAGTCACAGTGCGTGCTTCATGAATCTATTTGATAGTTACATGATTTTAACGATTTGTATGGCCATGTTATACTGTACAATTAGGTAAATGAGGATTTAAAAAATCTCTACTTGACAAAATATTCCTGTCGCAAAATGTTCCTCTACTTTATCATCAAAATGTTCAGCACTTGATTCAAATGTTTTAACGCTGCGTGTTCAACGCTTACAAAATCAAGTATGAACTAATTTTCAATACTCGTGCTCTCGAGTTAACAGTTCGAACAATCAGTAAATAGGTGAAAATTAACTTGACTCAGAAATCTATGTTTTAAAGGTATAGTAAGAACAGTGCACCAGAGTAAACTAGCGTCATAGATTATACATGTTAATTCAAGATTTATATTAGCCTGTGATTAAAGATGTTTCAATATTTTCTATCTTAATCATTTAATCTTAAAGGCATGGCACGTTTCGACCAAAAGAGTATGGTTCGAAAAATCTTATAAGCGGAACCTTATAGTGTGTTACACACCTGCATAAGGTGTTGGCGTTTAAATACAAAACGAAAAACTAGGAACGTCGGAAAAAGGTGCCCCAATTCTCACCATGTGCAAGTTGAGCACATGTGAGCTTCATCAAATACGTTTAATCATGAAAACTAACAGTTTCATCAGAATAAGTTAGCCGTAGGTGTAGGAAAGAACTACGGTCGTCACCATGCCTCTGTTCTGAATATCTAAATGACCGTTACAGCCATAATAACGTCTTTTTAAACAGAGAATCTATTTTATTGTAATACCTGGATATGTTTTTGTGAGAATTATGTGTTCCTTTTACAACTTGGCAATGTATACTTTGTATTAAACTTCAGTGTGTAGCTTTGATGATCTAGGAACCTCCTTATAATATTCCCACATAAGTTTTGCCAGCCATGCCTCTACTGTATGTACCACCTGTTTTTCTTTTCTTTTTTAGCTGATCTCTAACCTGAAATACTTCCTTGACATTTTGACTGCACTTGATGATCTGTGTTCAGTTCGTGTTCTTCTGTCTAAACAAAACATGTATTTTCCACTATATTTAACTTAAATGTGGGCATTGTCGATGGCGATTGATTAAATTAGTTGCCCAAAACCATGATAGCGTAAAGAGATACTTTTATTTTAGAATAGTATTTATCATCTATAATACATGTGTCAACAATGGCTGTGTAATGGCGAACTAAATGATTAAATTATCCATCAATTTAAGCCATTTTTTTCAGTGACCTTAGTGAGAGAAGAGAGATGTCTTGAACAGTCTACATAGCTCTACTACGTTTAATAATTACTATATTACTCCTTGATGTGAGTAAATCCAGCACTTTAACCAGAATATCTTTAGCGATCGATGCTATTGTATAGTAAACTAACTTATTGCGCATCAGTCTTAGAAAAAGCTTTTATTTGTGACCATGCTAACAATATGTCAATCAAGGAAACTGCATTAATAAATCATCCATTAGATGATTCTTGAAAGGTTGTAAGCTGTTTATGGCTTGTCCTTTAATTAATCCCCAACACGTTTCAATGATTTTATTTTTCCAAATAATTTTACCAGCACCGATTCTTACTAAGGGTTATTACTAGCATGACGTTTAGACATAAAATTATTGTCAAGAAAAACATGTTATAGAATTTTCTATTTCATCTTTACCAACAAAGAAAAGGCAGTAATCACCAGCATAGCTGCGAACATGCTTTACCTGTATTGCTGTTTTTATGCCTGCCTAGGTGTTTCACTCCTGCCAGTTGCAGAGCGTCTTAGAGACTGAAATGTATTTCAGGTATTTGTTTCTTTCAGAGCTGTTGCAAATGTCTACATTGTAGCTCCTCAGACCTCCTATATGTCGTTAATATATTACATAAAAGTATTAAGTTTCGACTTTTTTCTTCGTGCGACATCGCTCAAGAGTCATTACTTGCCGATTCTTTTGTTAGATTTTACTTGGCCTTTACAAATTAACATATAACTGTTTTGCAACTTGTCATGCAAAGTAATCTGTATTTAAATTATTCGCATTTAGTTTGAACAAATGAGACACATAAGTGAAGACAGGACCATATTACACATAAACCAACACCCGGTAGAAAAAAATAGACATAAGTTTCAGTTAAAAGAAAATTAGCCGAAATAATGGAACATATATCTCAAACAAGTTTAGTGGTGAAATGAAATGAAAACGTTTAGACATTGTAAACGTTCGTGGTCGGATATTATTTGTATAATGCACATTATATTTAGCAAACGCTTAAGGTACATTCACATTTCATAGTCGTTTATATTGTTTATTTATTCCGTTCAATATACTTAATTTGCCACGTCAAAATGTGTTTATGTATCGAGTGCATCCTACTCCACAACGTACATAATTTACAAGCAACATTATGCATACTCATTTTATACATTTTACAATCAATAGTTATTTCATTGCAATTAAAACAATACTTCTATTTATACAGATATGGTTGACAATACATGTCTTCTAAAGTCCCTTGTCACAAAAACTGGAAAAGAGATGTTATCCAAATCTTTACTCTAACGCAAACATAAATAAAAAGTTAACTTCATTTCGGACATGGTATTCCAAAGACAGGTGCAGTAATTTATATTTTTATCTCCGCCGTTCTGTGTTGATCTACACGCGATGTTGTTATTACAATATGACACCTCGTTATATTGCTGTCGGTCACGTACTCATTGTTAATTGGCTGATTCGCTAATTTGCCGATTAAATCATGTGGTAGGAAACACCGTAGACTATATTATCATGTCTGACCTGTTTGACGAGGGTTTTTGATGGTCGATAAGACTATAATTCTCGGGGCACGGAAACTGAACTTTGATACTCTATGTATTGGATCTCCAGAGGGAGGAAATTATTAAAACTTCATACATTTACTCTTTTATTAAATATTTCGGCCAAAGGCCTTCTTCAGTAAACGATTATTAAGACAACTTTACATCTTTTCTTCTGTCGATCATAACGGAAGTAAATACAATAATATAAATAAATGACGTAACGTTACCCGACGTGAACGTGACGTTACGCGCCAATACTCGGAAGTCGCTGCATATTATGAATTATACGCTGTGTATATATTAGTATATAGATATTATACTCATATACCCACATATACGCATACGCAAACACACATACATATATATACATATAGACACATACAGAGAGACACAGACACAGACAGAGAGAGAGAGAGAAAGAGAGAGAAAGAAAGAAAGAGAGAGAGAGAGAGAGAGAGAGAGAGAGAGAGAGAGAGAGAGAGAGAGAGAGAGACACAGAGAGAGAGAGAAAGAGAGAGAGAGACAGAGAGAGAAACAGAGAGAGACACACAGAGAGAGAGAGAGAGAGAGAGAGAGAGAGAGAGAGAGAGAGAGAGAGAGAGAGACAGAGAGAGACAGATAGAGATACAGATAGATAGAGAGATAGAAATAAAGAAAGAAATAAGATATATATATATATATATAGATATATATATATATATATATATATATATATTATATATATATATATATATATACCACATATACATGTTCACAATATACATAAACATAATATATATAATGTTTATAAAATAAACATAAATATTATTATTTATTATAAGCATTATGTGCTGTCTATTAATGTTGCCGACTGGAACACACTGTCATTTACATTACATCCGAACGGTTTCATAGTTTTTAGTCTGTTTATCCACAACGCTTCTCTAATTACACGCTCTTGTCGTCCAGCGATATTTAGCGTCTCCAGGACCGAGAAGTACATATTGTCATCGCAGTGGCTCGAATCGAAGTGGGTAGTGATGGGCTTTTCTTTATGCAGGCGAACGTCTCGCAAGTGTTCACTCGTGCGCTCTCGGATTTGCCTTTCCGTCTCCCCAACATAAAAAACACACTCGCACTTGTTGCATCCTATACCGTATATCACGTTTCTCATGCGACAAGTAACATTTTTGCACGTGCTGTCAGTAATTTTGCCGTCTGTGTCTTGAATGTCACTTGTCGTCAGTTTGTTACAGCATGTGCAGTTTGTCTCACATATGTGTGTGATGAAGGTAGCATTGCTTGTCTTCTTGTGTACCAGGGTATCACAGAGGTTTCTGTCCCTACGGTATGCTACTAAAGGCGGTTTACTGAAAACTTCGCGCATCCTGTCTGATCTATATAGCACGTTTAAATGTTTGTGTACAAAGCTGTGTACGTTGGGAAGAAGACTAGAAAACGTGACTACAAGAGGAACTCTGTCGTTTTGCGTTTGTTTTTTTGATTTTTCCAGTAAATCTGTGCGCAACAGCGCATCTACCTTCTGTAACTGGCCTTCTACGAATTTCCCGCTGTACCCGCGTCTTCTTAATTGTAGTTTTAGGTCATTTCTATGTTTGTTGTAATCACCTTCCTGCTCACATATTCTTCGTATCCGCAATCCAAGTCCATACGCTAAAGATCTTTTATTGCTTGGGGGGTGGCATGAGTCTTTACGTATGTAGAGCTGTTTGTCCGTGGGCTTTACATATAGATCTGTGTAGATATGACCGTTTCGCATCCGTACGGTTGTATCTAGAAAAACTATACTACGCGGACTATACCGAAGGTCTACTTGAATATTTTTGTGTATTGAATTGGCATGTATGGTAAAAGCCTCAAGTTCAGGCGCGGTACCTATATATATTCCAAAGCCATCATCTATAAACCTCTTATAAAATGCCGGTACTTTACACGCTGTCATGAGCTTTTCGTCCCACTTCCGCATATAGCTACACGCAAAAAATTTTCCTAGTTTTGAGCCGATCGCCACTCCATCTGTCTGTACGTAGTTGTTTTCATTTAGACTGAAATTGTTGTTTTCCAAAACTGTCGTGATTACGTCAATCATATCATCAGTTGAAGTGACTAGTGGGTTGGAGCGCGCGTTCAATGCTTCCCTGCAGGCTTCTAACCCTTCTTTTTTGGGTATGGATGGATACAGCTTCCTGACGTCAAAACAAAATAGTAGACAATTGTCTTCCGGCAGTGGTTCTTTGACTTCTTTTAGTTTCTGAATAAAGTCCGTAGTGTCTCTAATGTAACTCGGCGATGACTCCACATATTCATTTAATTCATGCTCGGCTAATTCGGCTAATTTCTCTGTAGCTGTATTTATCCCGCTCACTATTGTGCGTAAAGGTGCGTCTGATTTAGGTATCTTCGGATTTCCTTTGAGTTTACCCGCTTGTGGGTACCTTGGTATTAAATACTGTTTCATATCACCAGAGATACTGCCTTGTCGGTGAAGTCTATTAACGAGCGACTTCACATTCTTCATACTTTGTTTACTTGCATCGTCTTCAGTGGATCTGTATGCCTCGTCGTCACTAATTTCGTGTTTCAATGACTCTATGTAAACTTGTTTATCTAGTATTACTATGCCAGATCCCTTGTCTGCCGGTCTGATGATAATTGAATCATTATGTAACAGTTCATGAAATGCTTTGTTTTCATTCTTGTCTAGATTTAATTTGCCAGTCTTCCTCAAATTTGAGATGATATCATTCTTTACCAGTTCAACATAAAGGACGAGGCTTGGGTCCCTCCCCGCGTTTGGAGTAAATGTGCTTTTTGGTTTTACTCGGAACTTATCGATTATTCCCTGTTTCATATTTTGGTTGCTTTCAGTGTCCGCAAAGTATTCCCATAATCGCATTCTGCGTTCCCACTCCCCAAGGTCAGCTAGCAATTTCACCTTATCAATATTCTTACGACTTGGGATGAATTTAAGGCCCTTTTCAATGAGATTTTGTTCAGCGTCGGTGAGTACGTGTTTTGATAGGATAGTCACTGAAGATTTTGTCTCATCGGATTTTTTTCGTAACGATTCTTGTGGTGATATTTGGGGTTTATTCTCCTTAACCTGTTTTGCTTTGAACGATTTTGTGTTACTGGGTCGTTTCACATTCGTATTTGCATTGGCAGTGTTCTGTTTTTTCAAGTAAATTACAGGTTCGGTAGGCTTTCCTTCAAACCAATCATACACGTGAGTATCAGTATCATGGGTTGTATGCTGTCTACCGTCGACGCTAGCTTCTAGTACACTGAAATGGCTGTTTTCTAAAAGTAACCTCAGTGGGCGGTTTACATTAATTGAGGGCTCAATTTGATCTTCAACTTTCAACCACTCTGTGAATTTACGGTCTGTTGAAACATGGATGCTAATTTGGTGGTGATCAGATGCGGCTTTTAGCTCGGCCTCCGTTGCCCATGACGATAACCTTCCATTTGTATATCTCTGTGCGCTTAGGTGTACGTGTATATCACCGTCTACCAGATGGTTGTACTTATGGGAGTTCTTATACATATATTGAGTAAGGTCTTCTCTCAATGATTCGTGATACATTTGAGATCCATACAGGAAATAGCTTAAACATCTGTAAAAACAATTACCGTCTTTTGCAATGCTAATTATCTTGTAGGTTTGGACATCCTCGTTTGTATTGATCTGTGATTTTAGCTGTTGTATTTTTTTTAATTTACGCAGTTTGTTCTCAAATGTTCGTTCAACATATTATATGTCAATTGACTTCTTTTCAATACTTTCTAGCATAGAATAAAAATGATTGATCTCACCCTTAACTTTTTCAAGCACACGTCTCTTGTGACTCCCATCAGCTGATTCGCGGCATCAATCTTTATTTTGCGGCATTTCTCGAAATCTTCATCTCCAGCTTCCAACTGTAACTCCCACTTTAACTGAAAACCTTTCGGGATAATGTTCATATGTGTGCACGTGTCCAGGAATTCAAGATGACTTCTGTAACGAGCTTGTTTGTCCATCAATCTCTTCAGAGAAAACGTATCGACGTCTGTATAATCCATTTATCGTAGGAGTGTTGTAATAAATACTCTATGTATTGGATCTCCAGAGGGAGGAAATTATTAAAACTTCATACATTTACTCTTTTATTAAATATTTCGGCCAAAGGCCTTCTTCAGTAAACGATTATTAAGACAACTTTACATCTTTTCTTCTGTCGATCATAACGGAAGTAAATACAATAATATAAATAAATACAATATGTACTTCTCGGTCCTGGAGACGCTAAATATCGCTGGACGACAAGAGCGTGTAATTAGAGAAGCGTTGTGGATAAACAGACTAAAAACTATGAAACCGTTTGGATGTAATGTAAAAGACAGTGTGTTCCATATATATATATATATATATATGTCTGTGTATGTGTATATATGTATGTGTATATATGTATATATATGTATGTGTGTTTGCGTATGCGTATATGTGGGTATATGAGTATAATATCTATATACTAATATATACCCAGCGTATAATTCATAATATGCAGCGACTACCGAGTATTGGCGCGTAACGTCACGTTCACGTCGGGTAACGTTACGTCATTTAGTTATATTATTGTATTTACTTCCGTTATGATCGACAGAAGAAAAGATGTAAAATTGTCTTAATAATCGTTTACCGAAGAAGGCCTTTGGCCGAAATATTTTATAAAAGAGTAAATGTATGAAGTTTTGAACTTTGATAAGTTATCTTTTTGCCATCTTTTACGTATCTTATCTTCTTAATATCTATTATGTATAACAACCTTAAGGAGGATGTTTGGTTGACCTACAAGCAAAACTTTTTGTCTTAAACACGCGTTAAGGTATGCATATGTGCGTGTTTTTTCCAAATATTTTGCGAAATATTTAATAAAAAGTATTTGATTTATTTTATGTAATGTATTGTATTCTTCTTAATTAAACATATATTAATAATGTCTAAACGCCGAGTAATCTATTTCTATAATTGTATCTGTTATGATTAAAACCTTTTTAATAATTTTATATATTTCAATTATTTTATTTATACAATTATGCCCCAAACATATGTGTTACGTTACGGTTTGATAACTCGTTACATTACCCTCAATATTGTACTTAATATTTCACTTTGTTATATTGCCCTTATTGTATATGTTATATAGTTGGGTACAAATAAAAGTTTTGTTCTGTTCTGTTCGTTTCATTACCATCAACGGTCTGAGACATATAAGGTATTTTCGAAGACGTTAATGACATTATTCATGGTCAGACTTAAAAAAAATAATGCACCAAACCCTGTAGTCGAATTTAACATTGCGTTCGTGTTCAGCTTGCATATGACTGCAATATAATACTGATGTTGACTATATGCAATGTTAATTGTGTCAATCTACATAATGGTTATGTACTCAAATTCTTTAAATTATCTTTTGCATAACATCTTTTACCTGACGTGCAATACGTCTGTTAAATGTTCTACATTGTGCGTGGGTTCTTATATATTTTGAGGAAGCATTTAAATTGTATTAAGCCTTTCCCGTGCTAAATATGCAATTTTGCATTCCCTGCAATTGCATCAAAGCCATTGGGTTTGTCAGTTCCAATTCGATATTTTATTCATGCTTATATTCAATTTATGTGTTAACTGTATTTAATAAGATAATATAAAAAGTGAATAGAAGACAATTATATCTGCCGCATATTTGAATAGATTGACCACTTTAGTTCTATAGTTTCTCATTATCTGTTTTTTGTAGATCTTAGGCCGCTTTTGGCAATTTACATTAGTGAAACAAAAATTGGAAGATGGTTCGATGATACATTTCGAGTTAATAGTTACCAAGTTGAATAGTAAGTATCTATTTATAATGAACATTATTTAAATATGCCAACTATAATAGTTGATCATTTTGATAATTTTTCTTAAAAAAAATCTGGACGTGATTATTTAGTGTATTGATTTTAAACAAAACATGCTTAGTTTCATTTGCCGTGTATACAATTGCTTGGATCGCATGCTTATATTGATTTACTATTTTCATAATTATTTACTATACTCCATACTATGATTTCTGAAAGAAGTAATATGCACTACTGCATTGTGATTTTATTAAGTTAAAAGCATTGTAAAGCATTGTTATATACTGTCAGCCAATATGAATTATACTAGCAGATAGAATAATCAACAAATTATTAAGTTCAATAATGAATAATACTATATGTACATAACATATTCATCTATATTTGAAAAACACACGATATAAAAAAGTTAAAAAAAACAACAACATTTATTAAAATGACACTTTGTTTCATTATTATCCTTGATTTTAATGTGTAATATGTTTTTACATTTTGTTGTGTAATGTATCTGAAGTATATGCACTTGATGTTTCGAGTAGTAAAGTAACCAACTTTGATTTGGTCTTACTTAAGAGCAACGTCCTCTATGAAACTAGAAACAATAATTAACACCAGATGATTATGTTATGTTTTAAGAGCTCAGTTGATGTATACAGCATACGGCCTTTGCTTTTACTGCGCTCTTGCATGTCATGAAAAATACATAGTTGTCTTTTACTACAAGCATTATGTTTTGTCACGTTTTTATATGCGTTCAATGAATAGCATACGGAATACGGATAGTGCAAAGTTGAGTGTCGCGTGTCGATATTCTCTCGACGCTCAATACGACGCGCGACAATCATGCGACAATCAATATTGGAGTGTCGCATATCGCGCTGGGTTTAAGAAAAAAAATCGCAGAAAATCTTGACTGTCGACTGATTTGTCACGCGTCGTATTGAGCGTCGAGAGAATGTCGCGAGAATGTCGTCTGTCGACCTTCGAGCGCGGCGCTCGACATTCGCGCGACATTCTCTCGACGCATTTGTAGTAGTAGAAGTAGTTGAAGAAATAGTAGCAGTAGCAGCACCAGCACCGCCAGCATTGACAGTAGAAGTAGTTGCTGTAGTAGTAGTAGCTGCAGCAGTAATAATAGCACTACTAGAGTAGTATTCAAAATTCAGTCATTGGTGCGTGATTTTTGCGAGTATGGTCGTTTGGGTTCACGCTATTTTACACCCACGTGTTAGTGTTTAAGTCACATTAAGCTGTTTATTCGGCTGAAATTACATGCAATAAACACATGTTTTCTTCAGGTTCTAAGCTCACGATGAAAGCCCATATTTTTGTTATTTTTTATTTTTTATATGCTATTATCTATAATAGAGACAAGGAGTTTAACTTCGTTTGCCGTAAAACTATACCATCTTTACTGTAAACAAGGGTCGACTTCGATCGCTCACTTTAGTCTGGAAACGGAAGATGTAATACGTATGTTTGGTAGGGTAAGTGATGGAATGCGCATTAGTTTGGATGGGTTATTTTAGAATACAGTATACTAACTATGTTGAGTATACTCTCTCAAAACCAGAACATCATACAGTACCAAATAACATGGGAATACCAGAAAATATCGACAATTTTCGTGCTAACTATCGATTTACAAGACATTTATTCGATATATTGCTTGAAATGACAGTGCTGTTTAGTTAAACTTGGAACTTCATGTACATTTCCTGAATAATTTTACTTCAAGTTCAATTAATTTTCCTGCGCCTGCTATCAAATAAATCATGTTTTACTGAGAGATTTATGAGCGTTTCTTTAAAAAAAATCATGCAAGAAAACTTAATTAATCATTTAATAAATACTTAAGGCTCGCTCTGTAAAATGAGATTTTAATGCATGTACATAGTGTTGTCCCAGATTAGGCTGTGTAGTCCGCACCGGCTTATCAGGTGCGATACTTTCTGCCATAACTGGATTTTCGCTCATAGAAAAAAACGACAAAAGCGGAAAGTGTCTACCTGATTAGTGTGGACTGAACATGCAATCTGGTAAAACAATTTAGTCGCATGCATTAATTCGATTATAGCCGTCTAAATGCTCTTTACTTTTGTTTCATGACACAGTTACATGTAATAATTTATGATTTGTCCATTTTAAATGATGCATATTTTATTGTACTGGGTTGAACGATACTTTTATTTTAATAATGTGTCCACTCAACATTCTTGCAGTTATGTTTTGCTGTGTTACATAATTATATAATAATAAATAAAATTTTAACAACTAGTTTCTCTTTTCTTCATGTAATTTATTTATATATTTTAAACCAGAAGAACAACAAAATCCATAACATAATGAACGCAAAACATGATACCCTATATTCACGGAACAAAACTTTGTTTGACAAAATTCAGAATCAAGGTTCCCAATTTTTAAAAATTTTCCAGATCAAATTATTTCCAAGTTCCATCAATTATTTATCTATGAATAAACAACACTTGCATCATCTATATGTAAGGCTATTACAATAAATGCTTGTTAATAGACTGATAAACAATTGAAAAAGTTACATAATCTACAGACTATAGAGCATTGTGCTTTGATTTCATTGTTCATGGAATAAAAACTACTACTGCTACTGCTGCTACTGTTGCTACTGATGCTTCTGTTACTGCTTCTACTGCAGCTACTACTACTACTACTTCTACAACAACTTCTAATACTGTTACATCTGCTACCCCTGCTACTGCTGCTACTGCTGCTACTGCTGCTGCTCCTGCTGCCACTGCTGCTGCTGCTACTCCTGCTGCTCATACTGATGCTGCTGCTAATGCTGCTACTGCTTCTACTGCAGTTACTACTACTACTTCAACAACTACTACTACTGCTACTGCTGCTGCTGCTGCTGATGCTGCTGCTTCTGCTTCTACTGCAGCTACTACTATTACTACAACAACAACAACTACTACTACTACTACTTCTGCTACTACTGCTACTACTACTACTACTACTACTACTACTACTACTACTACTACTATTACTAATACTACTACAACTACTCCTACTACTACTACTGCTACTTCTACTACTGCTGCTACTACTACTACTACTACTACTGCTGCTACTTCTGCTACTACTGGTACTACTGCTACTCCTGCTCCTGCTGCTACTGCTGTTACTCCTGCTACTGCTGCTCCTGCTACTACTTCTACGTATACTGATGCTGCTGCTGCTACTGCTGCTGCTGCTGCTGCTGCTATTACTATTACTACAACTACTAATACTGCTGCTGCTACTGTCGCTACTGCTGCTACTGCTACTGCCTGTACTGCAGCTACTACTACTTTTACTACAACTACTACTACTGCTACTGCTTCTGCCGCTACTACAGCTACTGATGCTGCTGCTACTTATGCTGCAGCTACTGCTGCTTCTGCTTTTACTGCAGCTACTACTACTACTACTACAACTACTAATACTGCTACTGCTGCTGCTACTGCCGCTACTGCTGATACTGCTACTGCTGCTGCTGCTACTCCTTCTTCTGCAGCTACTTCTACTACTACTACAGCAACTACTACTACCGCTACTGCTGGTGGTGCTGGTACTGATACAACACTGCTACTGCTACTATTACTACTCCTGATTCTGCTACTACTACAGCTACTTCTACCACTACCACCAGTCCCACTACCACAACCACAACTACCAGTCTCACTACCACTACCTCTACTACTACTACTACTACTACTACTACTACAGCTACTACTGCTGCTACTGCTGCTGCTTCTGCCGCTACTACTACTACTACTACTACTGCTTCTACTGCTGCTACTGCTGCTGCTTCTGCTGCTGCTGCTGCTGCTACTGCTGCAACATCTGCTTCTGCTGCTACTGCTGCTGCTGCTACTGCTGCTACTTCTGCTGCTGCTCCTGCTGCCGCTACTGCTGCTACTGCTACTGCTGCTGCTGCTACTGCTTCTACTGCAGCTACTACTTTTTCTACTACAACTACTACTACCGCTACTGCTGGTGGTGCTGGTACTGCTACTACACTGCTACTGCTACTATTACTACTCTTGATTCTACTACAACTACTACTACCACAACCACCAGTCCCACTACCACAACCACTACTACCAGTCTCACTACCACTACAAGTACTACTACTTCTACATCTACTACTACTTCTGCTACTACTGCTACTACTGCTGCTACTGCTGCTGCTGCTGCTACTACTACTACTACTACTACTGCTACTACTGCTGCTACTGCTGCTACTGCTGCTGCTTCTGCTGGTGCTGCTACTGCTGCAACAGCTGCTACTGCTGCTGCTGCTACTGCTGCTGCTTCTACTGCTGCTGCTGCTACTGCTGCTGCTGCTACTGCTGCTACTGCTGCTGCTACTCCTGCTGCCGCTACTTCTGCTACTGCTGCTTCTGCTACTGCTGCTGCTGCTACTGCTTCTACTGCAGCTACTACTACTACTACAACAACTACTATTACCGCTACTACTGGTGGTGCTGGTACTGCTTCTACACTGCTACTGCTACTTTTACTACTCCTGATTCTGCTACTACTACAACTACAACTACCACTAGTCCCACTACCACAACCACTACTACCAGTCTCACTACCACTACCGCTACTACTAATACTACTACTACTACTACTACTACTACTGCTACTACTGCTACTACTGCTGCTGCTGCTGCTGCTACTACTACTACTACTACCACTACTACTACTACTACTACTACTACTACTACCACTACTACTACTAAAGCTACTACTGCTGCTACTGCTGCTGCTTCTGCTGCTGCTGCTACTGCTGCTGCTGCTATTCCTGCTGCCTTTTCTGCTGCTTCTGCTACTGCTGCTGCTGCTACTGCTTCTACTGCAGCTACTGTTACTATTACAACAACTACAACTACTGCTACTGTTGGTGGTGCTGCAACTGCTACTACACTGCTACAGCTTCTATTACTACTCCTGATCCTGCTACTACTACAACTACTACTACCACTACCACCAGTCCCACTACCACTACCACTACTACCAGACTCACAACCACTACCGCTTCTACTACTACTACGTCTACTACTTCTACTACTACTACTACTACTACTTCTACTACTACTACTACTACTACTACTACTACTACTACTACTACTACTACTACTACTACTACTACTACTACTACTACTACTACTACTACTACTACTACTACTACTACTTCTACTACTACTACTTCTTCTTCTACTACTACTGCTACAACTTCTACTACTACTACTACTTCTACTACTGCAACTACTTCTACTACTGCTACTTCTACTACTACTACTGCAGCTACGTCTTCTACTACTGCTACTGCTGCTACTCCTTCTACTGCTGCTACTGCTGTTACTCCTGCTACTGCTGCTACTGCTACTACTGTTGCTACTGCTGCTACTGCTGTTGCTGCTACTGCTGTTGCTGCTACTACTGCTGCTGCTACTGCTGCTGCTGCTACAGATGCTGCTTCTACTGCTTCTACTGCTGCTACTGCTACTACTACAACAACTACTAATAAATCAGTCGACAGTTAAGATTTTCTGCGATTTTTTTCTAAAACCCAGCGCGATATGCGACACTCAAATATTGATTGTCGCATGATTGTCGCGCGTGGTATTGAGCGTCGAGAGAATGTCGCTTGAATGTCGTGTGTCGACCTCGAAGGTCGACACGCAGACTTGGCCCTATCCGGATTCCGTAATAACACGTGTTCTTAAAAAATAGCAAAACTAATATACATTCCGATTATTTTCCCAGAAAGTATTTCTTAGTGTTGGAAGTGCACCTAATAACATATCCATATTGTGATTTATGTATTATGTTAAAAAATTACTATCCCAAACGGCAATAAATCTCTAATGAAAGTAAGATACATTTCTTATCAAAACGAAAAGCAGTGAAGTCAATCAATGTTAGCTGTCATACAGGTATTTATATCTTTTAAAACCCTTCCTGTACGAAATCTCCTACTCCGATATACTAAATATAACCTGCCATAGATTGCGAAAACGATTTTCATTTCTTCCAAACAAATCTCCAAATATCTCACAGACAACTGGGTGATATATATAATCACATTACACATATAGTATTGCTTATTAAAATATAAATGAACACGTGATTTGTTTAATATAGTGTATTGAGAGTCATATTTGAAAATTGAAAAAGAAAATATAACAGCGCCATACTTAAGAAGTCATTTACACAAAACAAATATATTCGCCTGTAATGATCTTTGATTTAAATAACATTGCCGTGAAGATATTATGCATAAACCATTTTATGTTTTTTAGCTCCACCGCTTACTACTCAAGGTTAGCTATTGTGGTCAGTCTAAAATCGCGACCGTCAAAGTGTGTAATGCCTTGTCAAATGTTACATCTGTATCATTCTTAAGGCATCATTGTTCACCTAAATTGCTTAAACTAAAACGGAATGTTTACCCCGAAAATATACATGTCCAGTTTGAATCTATGTTACGTGGCTCTTAAATCTAAGTCACTGGGTAAAATCTTCGAAAAACCTTGTTCTCTCTATATAACTCGCTTTTAGGACTCAATCGTTATCAAAGTTGGCCATAATGTTTATTATGAGAGTATTAAGTTCTCGCTTGAGTCTTGATTATGTTGGGTCTCGAACTATTGGTGTACCTTGAACTCAGATTAGCGCCATCATGTATTAATATTGGAACACGTGCTATGTAAGGTATCCATCAACGGTTGACTACCTAATTGTTTTTCATTAAAATTTTCAGTGCGAAACGCTTAATTAAATTTTGCACATAAGTTTAAAGTTTTATATATCATCTTGTCATGTCGCCTCTTGCCTTAAATATTAGGGAAGCGAATGTTAACAATGTGTTAAGATATTCGTATATGTGTTAATATAATGTATGACGCATGCAGCGGATGGAATGGTGTTTTAAAATTTAATGAATGTATGTTTTATATACAGAATGCGTTGACAAAATCTGGGCAATATCGTCAGCAAAAGTGCCCTTACGTTTTGATACCGTACTGGACGACTCTCTGGTGGACGATGTGTATTGTGATAGGGCGCACTTCAATATTCCCGAAGATACCAGCGTATGTAATGCGGGTTTCTCATAAGAAATACAGATAATTCATTGTTAAGCATGGGGTTTAGCTGTTTGGTTTGATTGCTACTTGAGTACAATATTGAATGTCTATCATTGAAGATATTGTAAAAAATACGTAATACATATTTCAACGTTTTCAATGTCCTTTGCTGAGGATTTCCATAAATCATTACCGTGTGATCTATCCATCAATGTCAGAACTATGTTTATAATACTACGTATATACAAAAGAATTGCATAACGATTTCGTTGCCGTTAAATGGTATAAATACCTGAAAGTTAACACAGTTTATCTGTGCATTTAGACGATGTATTCTTGTTAATTGCCAAACGTGAAGTAATGCATAGATTCAGTTAATTAAAAAAAAAAGATATTTAACAATTGTTTTTACAGTTTCCATTTAGATTCTATCGGTGGCTTTACCCGGTTTGGGGATTCAGATTTACGAGAGGCAGACAATACTTAGCCAAGTATTTAAGCGAAAAATGTGTAAAGTATGATGATTGTAATCACCCTTTAAGAGCATTTTTATCTAAATTTATGTCATTTAAACAAATTGAATTAATTAAATAAGATCATGAATACATTACGTTTCAGAGTAAATATACCTGTAATTTCAATAGTTAATCTACCCAGATTATATATTGGCTTTGTAGACATTTACAGACCAAAATGGAGGCCATATTACTTCAGATACAGGATCAACGTACATCATTGAATGGTACTTTTAAAGAAGCTGATTCACAAATTTATCAGTTGGAGGGACACATCAAACGACTACCAAATATGAGGTTAGAATTTTAATGTATGTATTAAAAACTCTGTCACTGCGTACACTTGACGTTCATGTTAATAAAAAGTTATGAGAACTGTATATAAGGTATCTTAAGTATATAGTGTTTTGAATTGATAAGGTCTCTGAAATCTATGGTGAATTGTAATGTTGGTATGGTTAAAAATGGTACAAAAAATGGCTTTTGCCTTCTAAAGCGCTTACTCAAGTTTAAGTATTAAACGTTAATATTGCGATTTATATTTTGTTCTGATGTGTATAGGCCATTTGGTCAATTTATTTTAATAATAATATGCAAGTGGAAGTTATCAAACACTGTTTCCGATATACCGATATTAAGTTTATATTTATCACTTTCACTCTTTGTAAGAATTCATCATTTGCTATTATATAAACGTTCTGGTTGAATGTTGTTAAGGTTGTGATTGTATGTAGAAATCCTGATTTGAAATGTGTTATGTTCGTGATGTTTTTTTTAAACAAGTGTGATATATTCCATTGTAAAGACTGAATATAGAATGCTTATCATATGATAAAAATATTAAGTAAATTACATGTATTTTTCAAATGGAAAATAATATAATATTTTAAATAAGTTGTTTTCATATTAGTGCATGTATTGGGCGGAATGTAGTAAGTATGAAGCCGCAAAGGGAAAGCGAATTCAACGGTCTGAAACAAACACAAATAGGCAATTTACAATTAAGAATGCTATTTATTGACTTAATAATAATAACTTCATCTTTCAGTGAACATAATATCAAACAATAAGTTATATTACATATTAAATAGATGAAAATATTTTGTTTCAGGTAGTAGCTTAAACAATTTCATGAAGACGTATCGATATGTTCAAAACATATTTTTAAAGGAAAATACAACGTCATTTATGAAATGAAAACCCAAATAAAGAAACGTTTATCCTCCTTCGTTACTCATCAAACATTCAATTTAAGCTGAATCTTTTCTTGTAAATGTTAAGTTGGTCTCAGAACGCAAATCCTCACTTACTCGAAAACAACATGTTCTTACTAGTTTGCATAAAATAAATTATTTAATGAAATTGCTTAAGAATTGCTTCATCTCTTTCGGCCCAGCAACATGGATAAACAGACGCAAAATATTTTTTTACATTCCATTCCGTGTTTTCGGGGTATTTGTACTCATGATTATGTCAGGATAGTTGTCTCTCGATAAATTCTTTGTAGTCTTTGCCAACACATTACAACTTAATTTTGTATAGTGTAAAACCTGAAATGTTTTAACAAAACTACGCGTTCTAAAGCCATAGAGCTTTGATAAAATGGCGATACAAATTGTTTCACAAATGCAGAGTTAATAATAACAATGTATCAAATCTTGTCCAAGCCGTTGCTTTGTCGTTCTGGAAGTGTTGTTTTCTCGTATTGGCCGAGTTTTTATCACTTTTTGGCGAAGTTCAGGCTGTATTTATCTAGCAAATTTACTAGATTCTCATAAAATATTAAATGATCAGTTAATAATTAAACGTATATGTGCACATAATATAACTTACTATATATGTTTATCTGGCAAGATTTAAAAAAAAAATATATATATTTGCCGTCCACATAACACTATTATTGATTATTGGTAGTTGTGTTTTTTTTTTCAGGGAAAATGCAAACATACTACTGAGGGATTTGGAATTAGGTCAAGGTCCAAGCGAGATTGAAAACAATGAGGATTAATAATATAAAGTGGACAGAAAAGTTTAAATATTTGTGTTGCAGTAAGTTAGAACGCTGATTCTTCGTTTTAAAATCTTGTTGACGTCGAAGACAAAACTAAATTTGTATTATTAAACGGCTAAACTTAAGCTTTGTCACACACGTCACTAATACTTTCCAACCGTACGAAAAAGGTCTAGCAAAGTGGACATTTGGATTGAACACATCTAATTAAGGACGCATTTTTTGTGTTATACTTGTAGTTGTACATACTATCTGTAAACAAAGCATGATATACAGTTATCGTTATGGAATATATAGTTGGCAAAAGTTGGCACCTTTGAAAACGGAGAAAAACAGGTTTAACGATCAAAGAATGATCGAGAGGTAACAATATTACATGTTTAAAGGTGATTTTTTTTCCATTTGAAAGAATGCAATAATAAAATAATCATGCTTGCTTTTTCATAATGACACGCGCGAACACGTTTCACAACGTCGCCTACGACGCTGTTATGTGATCGATGTGGTATATAAAGCGTTGTGTTTGTTAAAGAAACAAATGTGTTAATAAGATAATTAATTTTATTCTTGCGGATTGATTGCGTAGATCTAGACAATTATATCAGACAGTCGTATTGTTTTAAGAAATTCAAAGTAAGTTTAAACATTTAAAACTTTGACTCAGGCGAAAGATACCTCAGAAATTATTTTAAACAATACCATCAATCTGTCATAAAGGCTGGTTTTTATTTAAAGTATACATTAAGTTATGTGTAAAGCTTGGGTATCAGAATCTGCATGTGATGAATGCTGCGCGAGATGTTTTAAATGGAAGTTATATAGGGCACATTTGTTGGATATTCATTTCAAGGAATTAATTTATATATATATATAAATTAAATTAAATTATATATATATATATGTGTGTATATATATGATACAATAACTGGAGACTATGTTTTCCACCGGTCTTTGCAGATGTACGATGAAAAGTGTGCTTACATGTGTGTTATATAGAAGTTTTAACAGATAAGACAAGAAACAATTGAAATGGTTGGAGGATGAAAATGCATTGTTTCAAGACAGAAAGTATGCTTGCAGTATTGCCCTCATATAATGCAATAGTACTTAATAATACCGAACAAAAACATTAACATTAAATTGTAAACGGCATTGGCATTATTTAGATACGGTTTAATAAGCGAAACTTTACTCGTATCAAATTTTCTGTAGGAAACCCATATAAAGAAATGTATATTGTATATTGCCACTCTTCAGACATTTGTATGTAAAAGTTAAGTAAGCGCTTTAACACATTTAATATGCGGATCATTGTAACTTCAACCCGGATGACATTGCAGTGGCGGGAGACATTGCCTTTTATCACCAAAAAATGTTAGCAAAATGTTACTCGACTATTTACATATTGATAAAATTGTTGAGATCATCTCAAATCAAATAGCAATACACAACACCGAAAACTTGGGCTTTACTTTTTGTAACACATGTATTTACATCATCAGGAAAAATTTGTTGAACTGAGTAACAATTGTCAAATATTTTGTTTGTTTGCATACAGCAAAACATAGTAATTATTTTGGTTGTTGTACAAGGGGTTATATCCAATCGATTTGGTTATGCGGTAATTTGTTTTGGTTGACCGCTACACGTACAATTATGATCTGTACAGCCAAGCATTTATTGAATATTTATAACCGGTTAATACAACTTTTGATTCAAGGTTTCTAAAAAAATATGGGTTTCAGTTTGCCCTCGTGAATGTTCCGTTACTATCCGAGAACAAATGTAAATTTAGATAGTACACACCGTTCCTGATTGATACACATTTAAACATGTATATACCCATGTTGAGAGAGGACAAAACCAGTCAAGTCAATAGCGTTATGGTAACACTAAAATAGTTTGCGACTTAGAATTACGCATTGTGTCTATTCTTGAAAATTATGGTTAAGAAAATAATTGTAAAATTACATCTTGTGTAATCACCCACAATGGCATTATCTTTGCATAATTTAATTCTTCGTGTCCGAAATACATGTCTCTGTCAATGCCACGTATGTTCAGTAAAATAAAACATATTTCTGCAGAAACGGCATGCAATAATACATACCAAGATCTTTTCTGAAATGCAGCTTAGCAGAATGTCATGACATGTTTATTGCACGGACAATTTAGGTGAATATTTTCCCGCAACAGCTCAATTTGTCTATAAACAAAGCATAGCTCGCTTTATTTTGTTTTAAGGCAAGTGAGCACTGACCATTTTAAAGCATGCTAATGCAAACATAACGATACTTCACAAACACACACACATACACACACGCACACGCGAACGCATCCGCACACACACGCGCACGCGCATACACACACACGCACGCACACGCACACACACACACACACACACACACACACACACACACACACACACACACACACACACACACACACACACACACACACACACACACACACACACACACACACACACACACACACACACACACACACACACACACACACACACACACACACACACACAAACACACACACACACACACACACACACACACAACACACACACACACACACACACACACACACAAACACAAACACACACACACATACACACACACACACACACACACACACACACACACACACACACACACACACACACACACACACACACACACACACACACACACACACACACACACACACACACACACACACACACACACACACACACACACACACACACACACACACACACACACACACACACACACACACACACACACACACCCTTGTTTGTATAGGTACCATTCCGGGGACCATGACTTTAACGTGGTTTTTGAGGACATCATTATAACGTTGTCCTTTCTCTACTACAAAATCTATAAATACGCAGATATAGATAAGAAAGAAAAATTTCTATTCAAAAATATGATACACGCAGTAGTAACCACAGAAAACACTTCGAGGTCCTCTCTCACTTAGCTATATTTATGAGACATCAAAGCGAGGACATCCTTCATTTGCATATATCACACACTGGACAACTACATACAACACGAGGACCCTTATTTGCATATATCACACACTGGACAACTACATGCAACATGAGGACCTTCATTTGCATATATCACACACTGGAAAAGTTCGGACAATTTAAGGACTTCCAACGCGAGGACCTTCATATATACAATGTTCAGATTTTAAAGGACAACACATACATATATTCGCAGACACCTGGATATAGTATGATAAATCCAACAAAAACACATATTTTTCTTTCCTTTTTTATCAACGGTTCGGCTTACGCCTTCATCAGGATAATACAAATAATAACAGAAAGCGGATGTTACGTCATTGACTTAACGTACATTAAAATGCGGGAAAATGTACTTCAATAAAATGAACGTTAATTAAATTAAGCTTAACTTTCGGATTCAAGAATACACAATTTCCTATAAAATTATATATATTTTTTTTTTCAGACACCTGGATTAAAGTCTCCAATTAATTAATCGATATTATTTAACAGTGTGCTTCATTTGTTACATCGCCATTGATGCTTGACATCAGCTCATAATCGAGCTTTAAAATAATATTGCTAAAATCAGTCTTTTACCTCCAGGTTTCCATGGGTTCAACCATTCTTATCCCGAAAGAAATCAAAATTGTTGCTGTAAGCGAATCCCAATATCAGTAATAGTGTGTCAATACATGCGTAAATCTGCATGTCATAGTTCTAAGACAATAATGAGCAGAAGTGGTGTGTACCCTAAATAGATATTCAAAACACACTTTTATAGGTCGTTAGAAATATTCAGGTTCGCTCACAACTGTTGACATATTGGAATTCATAATCCACCTCCTTTACGCCTCAGTCACAAATAATCCGGTCGCCGGCCGATGTGTCCGATCTCCATGCATCGGGAAGACTGGACACGTCGGAGCCGTCCGCCGTCCGATGAGTGACAAAGTTTAAAACCTCAGTCACAAATAGACACCGATCACCGTCCGATCAGCGGCCGACGTTTTTTTCCGCTCATCGGGCTGGCGCCGAATTTATATTTTTTTTATAAACAACTGGTAGCAAGATGAGTTGCAGATACTTGGACTCTTTTGACCAGTTAATTCTTTTCAGCTCAATTCATCAGTGAAAAATGCCCATAATATCACTTTAAAGAACACACTGATAATGTCGTCGTCAGAGATGCGAAACTAACGACCGCGTTGTAGAACATCGGGCCAAGACTCACCCATGGAAACCATTCGGCAAACCTATTTTGCTTTTCGAGTTAAAACTCGAAACACCTGCATTAGATATGAGTCGCAAAATGTGCGTAAAGCGTCGTCCCAGATAAGCGTGTGCATTAAGCCATGTTTCCTATCATGCGACCCTATATATCAGCTGTCAAGAAATCCTTATCAGTAAGTACTGCATCAGCACAATTCATTTGAAAGACAAAATGAGCCTCGCTCTGGGAAAACACATGTGCATGTCCTTTCAGCGCAGTGGTTGGTATACACGCTTCTCACCAAGGCGATCCGGCTTCAATCCCAGACTCAGTTGGTTGAGTGATTTAGTTTCTTAACTATATTGTAAACGTTTGTTTTATAATGCAGAACTGTACGATAGAATTAAGAACATGATATTGAAGCGATAGATGCGGAATGTTATGTCCGTAACATTTAAAACATAAATAAATTATTTATTTATTAAAAAAAAAAATAACGTTGAAATAAAATAAACAAATGTTTAATAGCCTATGACCACGCTGATCACGAATTCGTTGGAATTTTTAAGATATCTACAGCCGTTCAAAAGTTATCAATTTTTAAAAAATAAATAAAAAAATACATATGTATCATATAATGAAAAAAAATTAAAAAAAATTGTTTTCAATAAAACATAAACAGTTTATAGTGTTGTTTAAAAGTTTGAAAAAGAAATTGAAAAAAAAATTAAAATAAAAAAGTTATAATCAAAAAATGTTTTGCATTAAGCACCCTTTTCTCACGCAGTCCTATTTACCTGCACAAATGAAATACGCTCGCTCGCTAGCTCGTTCGCTCCATCGAAATCAAACAATATGATAGTGAAATCTCTATGAATTTTTGTCGCTGAATCAGAATCCGGTGTTAATTTTTTGATATCCTGACTCGTTAAAGAATTATTGAGTTTAAATTGTGCATTTCGATAAGAATGCAGCACCCTTTTAATAGAAGCGCAAAACCCAGTACACCTTACATTCCAGGGAAATAAAACAATAAGATGGTCCAATCTATGTGATTTTGTCTTCCTGAATCCGATTCCGGTGCTACTTTTCCGATATCTGGACCCCTTAAAGAATTATTGATGTTTGACTGATTGGTGGTTAAGTCTAACCATTATATTTAAGCATTTGTTGTATTTTGAACTCCGGAAAATAATACATTTCATTACATCTAATCGCTGCATTCAAGATTTGAGAGTTATTTATCTCACTAACACGGACGATCATGTTAATAAATGAATGGATGAATAGATAAACAAGACAATGTGAATATAAACAATTGTTAAAGTGATAGTATGGGCATTTTTTCACTGTTGAATTGAGCTGAAAAGAATTAACAGGTCAAAAGAATTAGTTAAAATGTGGTAACTGACCCATTATCTACAACTCATCTTGCTACCAGTTGTTTATAAAAATATGTATTATTTTCTATATTTTACATGACTCACCCAGTCCTCTAAGCCGAAACGATCCGTAAAACAAAATTGTGTCTTTGTGTCGTATAAACGAATCTGCATGAAAACTACATTTAGACTCACATCGTTCATCGTGTGGTGGAGACCGGTTTGACTCGACCGTCCGGACCCCAAATGCGGTGACTTCTGGGAAATAGTCTTCAGTTCCGGTTCTGCTATTCTTAGACGATTCTGTTGTATTTACGTTCTCCTTGGAAATCCAAGATGTCCTGGGTGATCCTCAGTTCAAGTGATCCAAGCCAGCGACAGAGCGTAAGTACAGCTAATTATCTATTGTCTGGTTTACAATAAATGGCGCTGCAAGAAAAAAATCTATACGTATTTTAAATTTCTAATTGGCCATTATTAACAAAGTAAATTGTCAGCCATCTTGAATTTTAGTTAACAACATTCCTGTTTGTCTGTTATTTTAAACATTTGTGAAGTAACTTTAGGTCATATAGTCCCTATTTACCCTAATATTAAAATAGTATTACGCCTTTTTCTGGAACTCAGGCTAATTACTATATTTTTAAGTGTGTTTGAAACTTTCAGATATCGTCGAACAGCGTACTATCGAACCGTGTAATTGCATGCTAAATTTAGTCTCTCTGTAAATAGTTATCTCCCTGTTGTTCAATTGTATTTCATATTTGGTTTTCAACTAACGTTATCGTATTTCAGGCAAAGGCAAGTCATTATCAACTGTATTATATTCAAATTTGGGAATTTTTTACTTTCGTTTTCTTAATCGTAAATACTGGAGGTTACATTACAGTAAACACTTATTAGAAATATATTTTTTCTTCTTAGTTAATTTTAACACAACTGCTGTATAAACTGCTGTGCTTTGTCGGCTGGTCACTTGGTGTATTTATTCACTCGGTGAATGTTGTTCACTTGGTGATTTTGTTTCACTACGTGATTTATTTCATGTGGTGAATTTTGTTTCACTTACTGAACTCTTATCTGTTCAGTGACAGTAACATCACTTGGTGATATTGTAATCACTCGGTTATATTATAACCTAGTAATGTTTTGTTTCACTGCGTGATTAATCTCATGCGGTGAATTTTATTTCACTGAGTGAACTTTGTTTTGCTCGGTGATATTTTCACTGTGTGATATTTTCACTGTGTGATATTTTCACATGGTGACAATTCTTTTCACCTAATAATATTTTGTTTCACTGCGTGATCAATCTCATGCGGTGAATTTTGTTTCACTGAGTGGTCTTTATTTTGCTCGGTGATATTTTCACTATGTGATATTTTCACTGTGTGATATTTTCACATGGTGACAATTCTTTTCACCTAATATTTTGTTTCACTGCGTGATCAATCTCATGCGGTGAATTTTGTTTCACTGAGTGATCTTTATTTTACTCGGTGATATTTTCACTATGTGATATTTTCACTGTGTAATATTTTCACATGGTGACAGTTCTTATCTTCACTCGGTGATATCTCCACGCCATGATATCTTTCTCATTTAGTGATTCGTTTCACTAAATGGCATTTTAATTTATTTTGTTTCACCGGTGATATTGACATCACTGCGCGGTATTTTGAACTATTGAGTTTTTATTTATTGGTTTATTTAGTGATTAAATTTACTAAATGGCATTTTGATTATTTTTCTTGAGAATTTCCTCGTAACTGCAGTATATCTTTTATGATTACACAGCATTGCTACTTCAGCATTTTCAAAGAATACATAAAGAATAAAGGATCCATTTCAATTTTGTTTTTGTTTATTTCCAACTGCAATTACAGCATTTCCCAAGTGACGTATTAAAATAGATTAACAAAGAACATATTTTGAGTGTGTCTTTAATACTCACAATGGATACCTATAGTCCTACGGTCGATATAGACCCGGTTAGGGGGAGTGAGGTGCGAAGTGGGTGGCAGTTGTACCCGGGGTACCCCATGCCTATGTATCCGGGAATGTATCCTGGTAGTTGGCAGCCAGGTCATTATTACCCTGATGCTTGGATGGGGGGGGGGCCAGGGAATTATATGCACTCACCCATACCTCCAATGCCGCAGGGATATGGGGCTACGCCACAGGTGGTGCCAGAATGGGCTACAACTAATGAAACGCCTTTGAGGCCTGAGGCAATAGAAGGGGCACAGGGCGCTAGAAGAAATATATCTCTGGCAATGGGTGGCAATATTTTTGAATGGACGGAAGAGGACAAAGTAGAGATTATAGAACTCCTGAAAGAGAGCAAAGAACAGCTGGCAGCTATGCTCACAGATAAAGCACGCGTTGACCAAGAATTGAGGGAGCTGCAAGCCCAGTTTCACAAAATGCAGAGTTCCCTCGAGAGTAAGTTACAGCAGCAGATACACCAGGCACGGGAGATGATAGAACAGTTAGAGACAGACAGACAGATAGCCATTGCAGAGATGAAGCAGCAAGTTCATGAAGAGAATGAGAGAAAAGATGGAGAAATCTTAAGATTAAGGTCACAGGCACATTCACTCGGCCAGGAGAACTTTCAACTGAAGGAACGCATTGAACAGTTGGAGATAGCTTCAACCGATCAGTTGGAGAAAGCCCGTGCAAATCAGTTGGCGAAAGCTCGTGCAATCTTCAAGCGTTTGAAAGCAGAGAAGTCGGAGGCGATTGCTAAGGGGGAGTCGAGACTGAAAGAGTATGGGAACAAAATGAAAGTGGAGAAGGAGAACCTTCAGTTGGCGAAAGCTCGTGCAATCTTCAAGCGTTTGAAAGCAGAGAAGTCGGAGGCGATTGCTAAGGGGGAGTCGAGACTGAAGGAGTATGGGAACAAAATGAAAGTGGAGGAGAACCTGCAGAAGCAGGGCAATGACTTCCAGAATATGGAACGAGAAGTTAACCAACTGCAAATGAGACTGGCACAAAGTGAGAAGATTATGCCTGGCGGAGGGAGATGTCTAACTGCTGCCATATATCTTGGTGTCGAGGACACAGGATTGGTTATGCAGGCGACATTAGTTGATTAAAACGATTAGGGGTCAGTATTGGCGGCCCTGAACTGACCCCTATAATGGAGGGCCAAAAGTTGTTAGTGGGAAAAGAAGAGCGCCTGGCGGTGCAGTCAAAGGTTAAGGGACCTGTTGACAGGGCTGGTAAGGCGAGTGAGAGGGCCATCATAGGTGGCTTCAGATTATTGGAGCAACTGGCCTATGATTATGATTTCTGTTTTACACAGAAGTGGCTTATGCATGGAACTGAGCCACCTGATGTAAGCTTGTCTTGGTGGTTTAGTGCGCATGCACTTAATGAGATGGTAGCGACGGTGTGAAGAGCGGTCGATTGCAGTGACCGGTTGAATAACACACCCAATGGTGGTTCAGCCGTGAGATGCAATGAGTTCGTCGAGTAATGTAAATGTGGTAGGCTGTGTAGGTAGAATCAGAAGTCTCAATTTGGGGCCAATTCTGGTTGTTCGTAGGGAAGGTGTTAGTGTCTGTATCGGGTTAAGTTCCGAAAACCAGGCGTGGAGGAGTTCTCGTCTATGCCTAAAGGAAAAGGCAAGGCGGAGGTGATTGTGTGGAGAATGCCATTTTCATCTGATTAACAGGTGAAGGCAGAGCTCAGTTTGATGGTTCACTCTAACCTAGTAAAGCTTAAGGGAGCAAGATAGTTTCCGGTTTGGGAGTAGTAGAAATTATTGTAATGACAGGGCAGAATTATTTGCATGTTCGATTGAATGGTTCCTATATTGTTGAGAGTTTGCAGTGAGTATGAAGAGATTGTATGTTGATGGATTGGCAACGACTTTTTGAAACAAAAGAATCTGTCTTGAATTACAATAATCTTTCAGTTACTTTGCAGTATATTGCGTGTCGGATAATACAATATTACATACAAGAGTAAGTATCCTATGCAACCTTTCCTTTTCAAAAAGTACTCACAAGTTGAAAAGGCAAAGTATGGTTTTAGAAAAACTGTCTATTATTATGATGTCCTTAATAGTCGACCATGATTGCTGAGTGGTAATTGGTGAAGACGTGATTATACATTTAGCTTTCAGAACAACTGTGAACCATCCCTTAAAAATTATTGACGTAAGGTACTCACAAATTGAAAGGCAAAGTATGGTTTTAGATATACTGTCAAATGTTATGATGTCCTTAATGGTCGACCATGATTGCTGAGTGGTAATTGGTGAAGGCGTGATTACACATTTAGCTTTCAGAGCAACTGTGAACCATACCTAAAAAAGTATTAACTCCTATACTTGTATAAAGTTGTGGTTTGTAAATGTGTGGAATGTGGATTGACCTAATTGTCGGCACTAAACGTTGATATGGGATAAAATAATGATATGAACCGGGATTCAGATGTTAAATTGATAAGTGTGTGCGAATGCTTGATGGGTATAAATGTGGTTATCTTAGTGACTGTTTTGTTATTGATGCTATCCCAAAGAAAACATAAGATTGGATAAGGGTTGTGAGTTATGTTAGGAGTACATTGCAAGGTCGAACATAACCTTGCTGGAGAGGCCATCGTCATCTCTGGTTCAGAGGTGGAGGCGGAAGCTCCAGTCGAGGTAATACCGGAGTCTCGGCAGGTGGACGATGCTGATGGTTCTGCTCTCCTCTGAGGTTGAGGACTCCGGTTGAATGTTGGGCAGTGTGGATGGCAATGAGGTGAGGGTGACATGGGAGTTGGCTCCAACCGGAGAGGACACAAGACTCAGTCTCTCAGAGATGGAGGTGGATATTCCGGTTGGAAGATGAGGTGGAGGTGAGAGAGATGGCTGTAGTCCCAGAGTCTGGGAGGGTCCAGTTTGAGAATGAGGTGAAGGTGAGAGAGATGGCTGTAGTCCCAGAGTCTGGGAGGGTCAGGTTGGAGGATTATGTGGAGGTGAGAAAGATGGCCGTAGTCCCAGAGTCTGGAAGGGTCACGTTTGAGGATGAGGTGGAGGTGAGATAGATGGCCGTAGTCCCAGAATCTGGGAGGGTCAGGTTGGAGGATTAGGTGGAGTTGAGAGAGATGGCCGTAGTCCCAGAGTCTGGAAGGGTCAGGTTGGTGGATGAGTCGGAGGTGAGAGAGATAGCCGTAGTCCCAGAATCTGGGAGGGTCCAGTTTGAGGGGGATATGGAGGTGGTGGGAAGATGGTGTGGTCTGAGAGTGGGAGTGGCCTAGGAATGCGGCGCTGTCCGCATTGGGTTGTCACTTTCACTGGAGCCACACATTAAGTATTCGGTCATGCGGACCCAGTGGGCTCGTACACCGGCAAGGGGGGAACTAAAGTGGTGAATGGATTGGTGTGGTTTTGACCAGATTTCTGGTGGGTCATATGGGGGAAAGGCTATGAGCTGTGTGGTGTAATATATGGTGTAACCTGGGGACGGGCAGCTCAGTGGGTGGAAAGAAATAATTTTAATATTCTCCTGATGACTTAAACGCCTTAGATTTGGTTACGTATTAAAAAATTATAGGGTTAAACCTTAGACGGGGATTGGAAAGCTAAATTGGGCTAGGGAGGGGGGCTTGTTAGAACGGGGAGGAGTGTGGTGGAGACCGGTTTGACTCGACCGTCCGGACCCCAAATGCGGTGACTTCTGGGAAATAGTCTTCAGTTCCGGTTCTGCTATTCCTAGACGATTCTGTTGTATTTACGTTCTCCTTGGAAATCCAAGATGTCCTGGGTGATCCTCAGTTCAAGTGATCCAAGCCAGCGACAGAGCGTAAGTACAGCTAATTATCTATTGTCTGGTTTACAATAATCGAATCATTTCTGTCGTCAGTTGTCAAAACGAAAGTACGGTTGACATTCAAATGGATTATTTTGCTCTTTCCAGCATATTGTTTTAGTATGTTGATGCTGCATTAACAAATATAAGTGTATATGAAGTGAAAACACCAGAAATAAACACAACGGTTGCGATAGACGCCTTCATACTATTAGATGCCCATAATATCACTTTAAGCTTCCAATACAAAGCACAGGGATAACCCAGGGACGCATTTCCAGAAGTTTTAATACGTTCATTATTATGCCTTAATGGTGAAGAATACATTTTAAATAGATGCATATCAATCACTCATTAAGTCAGTCACTCACTCACTCACTCCTTCACTCAGTCAGTCACTCAATCACAAACTCACTCACTCAGTCATTTAGTTTCGCGGACAAAGATTTTGGTTTTAATTATCGGATACAGTTAGTCACGGGTTCGATCCAAACTGAGGGTTGTTTAGATCTCCATCAATGACTAATAATTAATTTGGTATTTAAAAAAAAAAGTGAAATTAAAAAATAAGTCTATTTGAGACTTGACCGTGAAAGGAACAAGATAAAATGAACCAGGTTTTCTTTACTAAGGGACAAGAAAGAGACATATAGTTACTGAAAGCCATGGACAGTTTATACGCACCCCACTTACCATTCAGCCAAAAAGTAAACTTTCATCATTAACCCTTTGCATGCTGGGACATTTGTCGTCTGCATAAATGTCGTCTGCTGAATTTCTAAATTAGCATTTTCTTCGATTTTTTTCAAAGAATACAATCAGAATAGCAAACAGTTTGTATCCTGATGAGACGCCACATTATGTGGCGTCTCATCTGGATCCAAACTGTTTGGAAAGGCCTTCAAAATTCGGTTCCAGCACTGAAAGAGTTAAAAAAGATGAAAATATGATATGGAAAAAAGGAGGTTATTACACACGCTTTTTTCCCATCGTTGTAAAGCAGCCAATGACTGGTTCTATTCAGGAAACAGACTCAAGAGCATGTAATTTTACACGAGAACTGGCAATATAAAAAATAAGATGCGCTCTGGAAAAACAGGGCTTAATGCATGTACGAAGTGTTATCCCAGTTAGCCTTTGCAGTCCCCAGTAGGGACAACACTTGACGTGTTTTCATAGAATTTCTTGTTTCAAGGTAGTCACTGGTTTTAGCATATTACTAAGGCAATAAAGAGCAGAAGTGGTTTGTACCATAAATAAATACTCAAAACACACTTTTATAGGTGGTTAGAAATAGTCAGGTTCACTCACAACTGTTGACACATTGGAAGTCATTATCCACCTCATTTAACCAACAAAATAACTCACAAAGTCACAAATATTTTCTGATTTTTATTTTCTCAACTATTCTTACATAACATAACATCACTTTATTAAACTCAAGTTACAATTGCAACACATACAAACATGACATGTTTAGGTAAGATCTACCTAGAACAAGATATGTCTTCATCCGAAGACATATGCCCTCAAAAAATGCTTTTTCGAAACCTAAACGCACATTTTGACACCTAAACGCGGACCCTAAGTTCAAAGTCAAGGTCAAAGGAGTCAAAATGTGTGTGTGTATGAAAAGACCTTGTCCATATACACATGCATGCCAAATATGAAAGTTACATCTGAAGCGACATAGAAGTTATGAGCATTTTTCGAAACCTAAACGCAGAAGTGTGATGGACAGACAGACCGACAGACGGACAGACAGTGCAACTCCTATATGCCACCCTACCGAGAGCATAAAAATAACTAACATACATTTTCTTAGGTAATAATTATTTAGGGATTTGAAAAGGGGGATGGGTGTCCAGTTGATTATTTGACCTAGTTATTAGACTTTTACCTGGGCCTAGTACATTTTAAATGAATAGTAACCTCAAATATTGAAACAGAGTATAGGTTATTAGCAAGCGCGTGGGAAAGTGATTGACGGGTGAAGTAGACATGGTCACGTGATTTAATAAGGTCAGTGTAACAGACGTGAAAGTTTTGTTGACCTGTACGATTCGTGCTCATTTAACTTTGGTCAATTTTGGAGTTTTTTTTTTTTAAAGCATGTTGAATAATCTAGTGATTTTCACCGGATATATCTGTGAACATTCGTAAAGGATTAACCAGAGGCACCACGTTTGGACCTGTACATGGGGTGAGTATAGTAGTCTCATGTATTGGATAATTTGTCAACTCAATAAATAGATCCCTTACATATTAAATAAAAAAATCGTTTCTATAAAAGATGGCCCATGCCTTAAGTTTAACTGAACAGTCAGCAATTTTCATGCGAACAACTTTAACACTTAAGTTCGTTGAAAGCTACAGCCAGATTTACTAAGTAATAAAACATAAACAAGAGGGCCGAGATTGCCCTATATCGCTCACATGACAATCATCGTTGAGTTACCGGATATAAACAATGGGCAATTTTTTTAAACGTCAAGCAACATCATGCAAAATTGACATATTTATGATCAAACAGTTATCTAGTCAACACAATTAACAGATTCCTAACATATCAAGCAAAAATTGTGTCTTTAAAAGATGGCCCATGCACTGAGACTCAATGCAAAGTCAGCAATTTTCATTCAAGCGAATTTAACACTTAAGTTCGTTTTAAACAACAGACTTACTTATCAATATAACATTTCCAAGAGGGCCAAGATTGTCATAGGTCGCTCACATGACAATCACTGTTCACTCAGTATATATTTATTGAACCAGTGACCTTGTTTTTTGCCCCAGATGACCCATGTTAAAACTTGTCCTACATATCATTCAGACAAACATTCTGACAAGGTTTGGTGAGGATACAATCACAATTGACAACTTCAGTAGGTTTGATGAAGATACAATCAAAATTTGACAACTACAGTGTAAATAAGGTTTTACTAAGATACCAATATTAATCTAGATTTTCTTCTGACCCAGCTTTGCTTAAACAGAGCTAAACATTTGGCCTCTTGTGTTTACAGCATAAAGTTTGACGACGCACCACGAAGACTGATCCTAGGAACTCATTGAAAATAATGTGATACGCGATGCTCAGTTTGGTTTCAAATCACAAATAGTATTAATTAGAACAGATAAGATTTTTGTATTAAACACTCATGATTGAAAACTCGCAAAATTATACCGCTGTTTTTATTTGCTTTCAATGTGTGTAATAAGAACATTTATTGAATTTCAACTTTCTAGAAAACAACACACAAAGCCAGTAACAGGATTCCAACCCAAGACATCCAGATCTGCAGGCGAGTACTCTACCACTGCATCATGGAGGACTAGTTGCTAAACACAATTAAGATAACAAAATACTACTCACAAAACATACACAAAATGTAAACAAACATGACACTAAAGTTGACAGCTTATTATCAACAATGTTAATTTTCTCTTTTTTTTAAGCACCTTGAGGTTCTCGTTTTGGCTCTATACATATTTAAGTATGTGCAAAGCATTGCCAAATCATTAATTTAAATAACACAAATTACTCTTCTTTGAGGTGTATGGCTTCTTTCTGTACATTTATTACTTGGATACTGGATTTCCTTATTTCAACATGTTCTTTGTCTCCATCTCCTTGTATGACATTTTAACTTTCCTCAATGTATATGGTTACAGTGTCTTGTTCTGGATATACTGTGCTTTCACAATCACTGTCACTTTCCTCTGATGGTATGTAATCGGCATCATCGTCAATCTTCTACAAGGTCGTCGTTTTCTATTTGTTGCTCTTCAGTATCCCTTCAAAATATAAACAATGAACTTGTAATGTTTAGGATAGAAAATCTACCAATATTCTGACAAAAGCCTTTATATCAGTATTAGATAAGTGCCACTATAATGACACCTGTCTGCTTTTTTTAATTTACATACCTATGTGCATGTGTGTGTGAATTTCTTAATAACTTATCTTTTGAGGACTTCAGCAATGTATCTCTATCTACACACTGAAACCGATGTGAGGACTTGAACTATTAATCTTTTTTTACACATGTCAAGAACATTCAACCTAATTGAGGAACAATGTATGTTCATAAAACACAGTTAACAGGTTGAATATGTTACATGGAACCTACACATAGTTTGATGATTGTAGGTGGCAGCGTTAAGTGTTTTGTGCAAAAGCCAATATGATCTGCATTTATGAAACTTTCAAACATTTGCAGAACCATAGTAAAATTGAAACAAGAGATGTGTTTGTCAGAAACACAATGCCCCCTAATGCGCCGCTTTGAATTATTTTTTTACCATGAAAGATGACCTTGACCTTCCACTACTCAAAATGTGCAGCTCTATGAGATACACATTCATGCCAAATATCAAGTTGCTATCATCAATATTGCAAAAGTTATGACCAAGGTTAAAGTTTTGGGACACACACACTGATTGACTGACTGACTGACATGACTGACTGACTGACACAGTGACAGACAGACAGGCCAAAAACAATCAACCCCCGATCTTTCGATCCGAGGGCATATAAAAACAATGTACATACTATTTGTTGTGAGCATCCTCGCCTACGGTCTTTAGGGTACTAATAGTGGTCATGGAAAGAGAAGACAGGCTCTCAGTGTAATTGGCAGGACACAGTTTGTGTATGTTTGATCTATGAATACTTATTGTAACCTTAACATTTAATATAGGGCATAGCTATTGCACGCAACACATCATCTGATGTGAGGTTATATGTATGTACAGTTATTCCAGATTTGGATACTAAACCTTGAAGTTATGGCATGGACAATTATTGATTTCATAACCCTGATTGTGACTTAGACCTTAAATACCCGGGTCGGCATTTCGTCTGATGTTGGGTTATATGTTTGTCTGGTTATTTTAGATTTGGATCATTAACTTTGAAGTTATGGTATGGACTCAATTTGTGTATGTTTGACCTGTAACATAGCGACATGGCTTTTGGACGCAACACATCTTCAGATGTTGGATAAATACATGTGTCAACTTATAGTTATTTAAGATTTGGATTATCAACTTCAAATTATAAAGCTGACACGATTTGTTACATACCTCATGACAGATTGAAGGCACACAAAAAAATATGTCCCTCACCCCACTTTGGTGGGAAGGGCGGGACATAATGAACACCTTACCCATATTTTTTTTTTAATTCTCTTTCAACGAAATGCTGTAGATTAAGGGGGGGGGATCTTTACTACAAAACAGACACAAAATACTCACTACATTCATTCAGTTCTACATAAAAATTGACAACCCAACAAAGAATCAGTGTCAGCCAACAAAGATCTATGACTTTCAATGTGTAGGTTATTACTGACTAAAGTAATCCTACCTCTGAACTCTAGCTGACTCTTTCAGCTGTTTGACTGCTTGCACTTTGTTCCTTCCAGTCTTCATCATAAAACTCTTGTAATCTTTTTGTTGGAACCTGGTAAAAAAGACGTTTTTAGCTTTGTTAAACAGAATTATCCTATTGAAATGCAGGAGAGTTACAAGTGTTTATGTTTGGAAAGTAAGACGCTAGACCATTATGAAGGCTAAATGAGTGGCATGTTTAAACTAATTTACATGTTAATGCTATGTTCATGAAATTTTAGTTTCTCATTAATCCTGTATGAATACAGTGATTTTATCACTTACTGCACTGCTCATAATTTTATGTGACTGAAGATTAGATTTGAAACAAGCCATGAACAAGGATGCCGTTCAGACCCGGGTCCCCTTTGTCAGAACTAGAGGTTTGTCACAGGAGTGACGAAAAATCCACGACACCAGGACACAGGATTGTATGAATCATCAGAGAGAAAAGTGACTTTTTGGGCAAAGAAACTAATAATTAATAAAACAGTTTTTAAATAATTTAAGAAAATCATATGAGACTGTCTGTCATGAGAAATTTATCTATGACTTTAACCTTGAGCTGGCATAACTAAAGCATGGGTTCTGCGCATAGCATTGCTGATGTCAATATTTGTTTTACGTTTTAAGAAAATCGTTCACAAATACTTTGATATTAGATGATTTATAAAATTGCCTAAGTTTTAAGAAAATCATTTAAGGGATATAAGATTTATTAAGGGTCACAGTGGATACGGACTGACAGAAATCTGTCATTTGACCTTTAACAATGACCTTGACCTTTAGCTGGCAAAACTACTGTATGGGCACTGCAAATAGCCTTGCTGATATATAGATTTATGTAAAGTTTTAAGAAAGTCATTAAAGGGTAATAGAAGTTATAGAGCAGACACGAAATATTGTTGTCTAACCAACACAATGGTGGCATACAGTTTGCACATCACCATGTTGAGACGGACATTTGGGCAAATTTTGATGAAAATCCTTCAAGGGGACTAGCAAAAAGGATTCGAGTATTATATACAAAAGCCCTCTCCCACAGGGTAGCTAGGTAGGGGTATATTAATACTGCAATTATGTAAGAGCTGGTCACAAAAGATTTCAGGACATTAATTCATGACAAACAAGAGCAACGCTACATGTATTCCACTATTCCTACCTTTACTTTTTCCAAAGTAACCTTTTATCTTTATTTTCAAATGAAGGCAACATCACACTGCAAATATAAATATTAAAAAAATGTAAATGTAAAACAGCATTGTGAGAAAAATTAATAGGGGTCATCTGCCAGTATGATCAATGTACCTATGAAGTTTCATGATCCTTGCCGTAAGCATTCTTGAGTTATCCGGAAACCATTTTACTATTTCGAGTCACTGTGACCTTGACCTTTGACCTAGTGACCTGAATATCAATAGGGGTCATCTGCCAGTCATTATCAATAAAACTATGTAGTTTCATGATCCTAGGCGTAAGCATTCTTGAGTTATCATCTGGAAACCATTTTACTGTTTCGAGTCACTGTTACCTTGACCTTTGACCTAGTGACCTGAAAATCAATAGGGGTCATTTGCCAGTCATGGTCAATGTACCTATGAAGTTTCATGATCCTAGGCATAAGCATTCTTGAGTTATCATCCGAAAACAATTTTACTCTTTCGAGTCACTGTGACCTTGACCTTTGACCTAGTGACCTGAAAATAGGGGTCATCTGCCGGTAATGATCAATGTACCTAGGGCTAAGCGTTCTTGAGTTATCATCCGGAAACCATCTGGTGGACGGACCGACCGACGGACAGACGGACCGACCGACCGACATATGCAAAACAATATACCCCTCTTCTTCGAAGGGGGGCATAAAAATTAATGTCTTCTGGTGCATCTGGGGCATCACCAGCCTTTGTCACAACTTCCATGTCCGCTATGAAGTTGAACAAGAGCACCGCATAACGGGCGCCAACGCTCGGCTGCGGGTGCATTTTTGAATACATGAAAGCTTGTCAGAATTTTATTTTAGAGGTCGCAGTGACCTTGACCTTTGACCTAGTGACCCAAAAATGGATTTAACGTGTAGAACTCATCAAGGTGCAGCTACATATGACGTTTCAAAGTTGTTGGTGGCAGCACTTTGATTTTAGAGCCAATGTTCAAAAGGTTAACAAAATGCTTAAGTTTTAGCACCAAGCGGCCAGCGGACGACACGACATGACGACGGACACGACGAGCTGGCTATGACAATACCTCGGGTTTACTCCGAAAACAGCCGAGCTAACAAGAATGATTGCATATGAGAACCAGAGATTTTGTCTCAGCAAATACCTTACCCGGTAGTATGTTTTGTTGTTTGTGAGCATGTCAGAATGTTGCTAGAACTCTAGTTGAGCAGAGTTCTGGGCCACCGTTACCGTCATGTCTTCTAATGGTGAATCATTGGCATCATCTCCTGCATGACAGAATCGAAAGCCATGTTAAATCACAACATCAATCTACATAACTATCCATCTTATTATTGTAATTAGGAAATGATAAATACGACATGCTTGCCAAGAATTGTATGTCAAGTCTGGACTAAATGTATTTTAATAAAATAAGTTTTGAGTTTGATTGATAAGAGTTTTCTGGGGTTATTTATTATTTTCAAAAAACATAATTGTAGGGCAAGTCATCATTTTGATAAAATATATTGTGCATTGAGTCCTCATTTTTATGATTAAGCAATTGTATGTCAAGTCCTCACTTTGATTATAAAATAAGTTTTGTGCTAAGTCCTCATTTTGATTGCTTCGATTTCTTATTGAAAACGTTCTTATTTTGAAAAAATTAATTGCAGGGAAAGTCATCGTTTTGATAAAATGAAGTGTGCATCAAGTCGTTACTTTTATGATAAATCAAATGTATGTCAAGTCCTCACTTTTATAACAAGAGCACTGCATAACGGGTGCCAACGCTCCTCTGTGGGTGCATTTTTGAATAAATGAAAGATTGTCAGAATTTTTTTTTTTAAGAGGTGAAAGTGACCTTGACCTAGTGACCCAAATATGGGTGTGGCGTGTAGAACTCATCAAGGTGCAGCTACATATGAAGTTGTAGGTGGCAGCTGTTTGATTTTAGAGCCAATGTTCAAAACCTTGACAGAATATTAAGGTTTTAGCATGACGCGGACGACACGACACGAAAAGCTGGCTATGACAATACCTCGGGTTTTCTCCGAAAACAGCCAAGCTTAAAATCTCAAATTGACATCTTGATATCATAAAGAAAATTGCATTTAGTTTTATTGTTGAATGTTTGCAAGTGCATACAGAAGATTTTCAGACCAGTTTATGTGTGCGACCATACTTACAGAATTGATGAAACAAAAATACCAAACTTTATTACGAGTTTTTTTGGTATACAAATTTGTAACTTACCCTAGGCTCATAAAAAACAAGTCTATAAGTCCGTCTCTGGGAAAACCTGGCTTAATGCATGCGTCCCAGATCAGTCTATGCAGTCTGCACAGGCTAATTTGGGATGATAACTTGTCTCTTTTCAACAAAAATCCAGTCTAGGCAGAAAATGTTGTCCCTGATAAGCCTATGAGGACTGCTTATTTAAAAATAAATGAAAAATTTAACCTAATGAACTCCCAGGAAGACAGACAGCCCAAATTATTTCAGTACTGTAATTCTTAAATGGAGTGGGGTTTAATAAGCATTTCCAAATGTCTCTCACTCTGGAAAAATGGGGCTTAATGCATGTGTGTTGAATGTTGCCCCCAGATTAGCCTATACAGTCTGCATAGATTAATCCAAACCTACAATTTCTGCCTGAACTGGATTTTTGTTAAGAAAATACCTCATTTAAACTCAAAATTCAATAAAAGTGAAAAACGTTATTGCCGATTAGCCTGTGCTTAGGCTAATATGGGACGACACTTTACACACCTGCATCATGGCCACACGTACCCCGAGTATCTGAGGGTTTGGACAGACAGTTGAGCGGTCGAGCCAGTCAGAGGCAGGGCAGAAAGTCTGCAGGGAGCATGTGGGGCTTGCACCCACACACCAGCTACACTCTTATTCCGGGTCCATACTAAGGCACTGACCGCAGTTGGTTACCATGGTACCACACTTGTAGATTCGGACTAGAAATGGAATAAAAAGTTTAATACCACATTTTAGATAAGGTAACAGTATGTTTTGTTTTGTTACTTTTTTCAAGGCCATCATATCATATAGAGAGAGTAATATCCAGATGTAGAATTGAAATAACCTGTAATAAAAGTTGTTATTCCTAAAGGCTTGCATAATTAGCATTAAATTAATTTCATCTGATCATATCGAGGCCGTGAGACAAGGTTATCGCAGAATAATAACAATAACCCTTGATTGTAGTAAAACAAAAACAAATAAGCTGTCATTAAAATATTAAATGGTGTTATACCCAGTCACATGTCTCTGTTTTATAAATTCGAAAAGGTATCAAACCTCAAGGCTACTTCACCTTTGATATTTTTTGGATTATCCAATGGAACGCTGTTCTTCCCACTCGTCACGGTGAACTGAGCGGTTACTATGGGCAACGTGACGTCAGAGAACTCAAACTGGAGAGCCTCAAACTCGAGGTTGGAGGACGTGATTTTCCATGTGGAGTACTTCACTTCCAAACTGTACGTGAACAGGCAGAGGACATTGTCCATCTGGTCTGGCTGCAAGAAAGCAGGTGAGATTGCACACCAAAATATGGCAAAGAATCTGAAATGAGACTCAAGAATGTTGCTCAAAGTGTGAAATGAGTCTGAACTTTGAAATGTGGATCAAAGTATGAAATGAGACTGGAAAATGTGGTTTAAAGTGTGAAATGAGAGTGTAAAATGTGGCTCAAAGTGTGAAATGAGACTCCAAAAAGTGGCAATCTGTGAAATGAGGCTTTAAAATGTGGCACAAATTTGAAATGCAACTTTTGCATGAGGCACAAAGTAAGAAATGGGACTTTAAAATGTGGCACAAAGAGTGAAATGAGGTTTGAAAATGTGGCAAAAAACAAGTCAAATGAGACTAACATGTGGCTTAAAGTGTGAAATGAGACTTTAAAATTTTGCTATTTTTTAAAAGAAACTTTCAAATGAAGAACAAAGTTTCGACATATTTTAGACATTGTTCCATAAAACAAGGTATTGCACATAATCTTTGCTATATCTTTGTTTGTATTGGAATGTTTGCTCGTTTTTTTTATTGATTTAGTTATATGATGCCTGTCAGTACATCTACTAAAATTTCCTGTGAAGTATTAGCCAACATCAGCAATAAACCAGTAAAATGCATGATTACTAGTCTTGAACAAACAAATATTTATTTCAATCCATGAAGATTTTACATACCTGAATGTCCGCCACACGTACACTGATGCTCTTATTCTGGCCGGAATGTACAACCCCGTCAGTGTTATAGGAGGTAGTCTCCAATTGTGGACACTTGACAGGGGATCGAACTGCAGCTGTAGTCTATAACAAACACTCACTGGTAAAATGGAATGTCACATGTGCTTAACTAGAGTGCTCTTTGCTGATCGCTTCAACTATGTTCTGTAAGCCAACCATCTAAAAGGTTAATAACCTTTTTCGCTTTATTTTAATTGTATTCAACTACACTCCTAAAATCAGGCGTTCCATCACTCATTCATCACACGCACAATCTTCTTTCTGTTTATTGCTCATTCATTGAAAGCCATAAGTATCCCAATGCTGTGGCTATGTGATTAACAAAACTATAATACAATATGATTTCATGCAGCTCCTGTCAGATTATATAAATTTCTACTGCTTTGCATGCCATAAGATTATTTGTTTGATCTACTTTGATCAACATTTCTTTTGGCAACTTACCAGTACATACTGGGCGTAATGTTCTGCATTAAATATGACAGACAAAATATCTTGTTTCACACCCTATCAATCTATTTTTCTACAAATTTATAATTCAGATAGCCCAACAAAGCCAGGTCCATATGCTCCAATCTTTTAGAGGGAGGCTTTAAAGTATATTTCTGATTTTGACATGAGAGTCTCTCTAAATTACCTGATCCGGGCAGGCTGGTGCTGCATCACTGACACGCAGTCCCCGCAACATGGCACCACTTGCAGCCAAACGTACTCTCTGTGCAGCTCGTGCAACTTTAAGTCCAAAAGAAGATCTCTATGACAAGCAGGAAACCAGAATGTGTCAGATAAGGATTGTATAGAAAATTGTGGGCTAATATTATTAGTTAAGCCTTTCCCCATCAGAAGCAAAGTGAAAATGTGCAAACAGCAAACAGCATAAAACCAGAACAGCCTGCAAGCAACTCGCATTTTGTTCCGGTTTCATGCTGTTTGTTGCTAATCAGTATCTAAGGTTTGGAGTCGAAGCCTTAAAAACTTGAATCTATTAAGAAAGGTCTAAAATTCAAATTAACTTTTTAAGCGACTTCAAATACGTGAAAATACGTATCTAAGTGGTAAAAGGTTAAACAGCTTCTTACTGTCAGACCCTGAACAGCATGACATGGGGTCAGATAATCAACAATGGAAAACAGATGAGCTCAAGCCCATTATGAATTTACATCATTTTGTCTCACAGTGCAGGATGAGTAAGTAGCCATGTGACAAATACTTTCTTGAGTATCATTCTTTTTACAGTATCAGCTTAATAGAAGGAGAACAAGAGCACCGCATAATGGGTTCCAACCCTCGGCTGCGAAAGCTTGTCAGAATTTTGTTTGGCTTTTTTAGAGGTCAAAGTAACCTTGACCTTTGACCTAGTGACCCAAAATTGGGTGTGGCGTGTAGAGCTCATCAAGGTGCATCTACATATGAAGTTTCAAAGTTGTAGGTGGAAGCACTTTGATTTTAGAGATGTTAAGGTTTTAGCACGACGCCTACGGCGGACGGCGGACAACTTGACGAGCTGGGAATGACAATACCTCGGGTTATCTCCGAAAACAGCCGAGCTAATAAAATGAGTAGTCTTATTTTGATCAAACAAATTGTGTATCAAGTCCTCACTTTTATGGTAATTCAATTGTATGTCAAGTCCTCAATATGGTAATAAGATAAGCTTTGTGTAATTAAGTCCTCATTTTGGTTGATAAGGTTTTTGAGAAAATTCTTATTTAAAAAAAAAGTTATATTGCAGGACAAGTCTTCATTTTCCCCACTGTCATGCATAGACAGTGCTCATTTTGATTGCTAAGAATTTTTTTGATAAAGTTCTTATTTTGAAAATAGTAATAGTATGGAAAGTCATATTTGATCAAATCAATTGTGTATCAAGTCCTCAATTTTATGGTACATCAATTGTATGTCAAGTCCTCACTTTTATAATACATGTAAAATAAGCTTTTGAGTTGTTGAGAAAACTCTTATTAAAAAGAAATGCAGGACAAATCTTCATTTTCATCAAATTCATGCATGGCACTTTACTAAACACTATGTCTCCCCCATATATTTGACCTTTGACCTTGAAGGATGACCTTGACCTTTCACCACTCAAAATATGCAACTCCTTTAGATACACATGCATGCCAAATATCAAGTTGCTATCTTCAATATTGCAAAAATTATTGCAAAACTTAAACCTTGGTTAAAGTTTTGGGACACACACATACAATGACTGACACAATGCCACAATGACAGGCACTGCAGACAGGCCTAAAACAATATACCGCAGATCTTTCGATCCGGGTTGCATAAAAAATTAGGAATGTGAAACAGCATTGTGAGGACTTCAGCAAAACAAATAAACCCTGTACAACGGTCATGTGTGAGAACTTATTGCTCTCTTGCACGACTTGTTTTTATTCTAATTTTATGAGATCCATCTTCACAGGTGTGATTAAACTAAGACTGTAAAATAACCAATCTCTTGACACAGTGTTCGGTTGACCTTTAATAAAATTATTATACATAGTTTAGGTGCCTTCTTATTAAAACAGTTTTGTGTATAACAAGATATGTCAACTAAGGTGAAATATACCCCAAAGCAGTTTAGAACACAACACCATATGTGCGTGTTTTGGGATCTAACTATGCGTCACGATAATCCAAAACCAATTTGGGTTCAAAGATATTGACCTTAAAACACAATGTGTTTGTGTATGAGTACTGTGAGTAGCAGTCAACTTGAGGACAATGCATATTTTTGTTAAAATGATGTAAGATTAGGCAATGCTTCTCACAAGCCATTTAATGGTCCCTCGCCGAGGCGCTTGAATTTGGAAATCAGAGTCTGCAGTGCGCTTGAAATTTACCGATTAGTGTACTAGTTTTTTTCAGTAATTGAATCTAGCCATTTTTCAGATCAAAGCGAAATTTGTGAATATTTTGAGAGCCAATTTACGATCATCTGTCAATTACTTGAATTTTTTTACGCAACTTAAGCCCACCTAAAGGTGGATCGTTGTTGTATTGGAAAATCAATATTAACCGATGACAGCTCACGCTTTCCAAGAGCAACAGCACTTGTAGGCATTCAATACATCCTCGTGGAAATAGTGCATTTCATGCATAATGTTGTCAAATCATTTATTGGACTCATAAAGCCTCTTAACAAATTATTGTTGAATTATACACAACTACATCATATAAATGTTTTGTTGAATTCTCAAATTAGAATAGTTAAATTTGTAATCCGAAACTCGCTTCCCAATTTTAATGTTAATGCGACATGAATTACTTCTAGCTTCAAATGAACAGTGCTTCATGTATTTCGTATTGTTTCTTTGTCTCAATAAAAAACACGCAAAAACTCTGCAAACCAAATAACGTCATAAGTTAATGTAAAACAATTAGCGTATGCAGGAAATTGCCCTCCCTATCCCACCCCTTATGGCCCCGGGGCGTCTGAAAAATATCCTGTGCAAAGCACTGCTTGGTCAACAAAACATTTTGAGGACTAGAGTCCTCGCACTGACAGTAAGTCCTCACACCATTGGTGTGCACTAAAGTGTGAGTCCTCCACAACTTATGATGGTGGAAGTTCCATCAAAGTTGTTACAAATAATGAATTATGGTATTTTCTTATTTTCTTCACACATAATTAACATCAACACAAAAAATTTCAAATACACACCTTCATCATAAGCCAGGAAATGATACAGGAACTGGTTTTGTCAAGTTCTTTCCCTAATGACTTAACTACACCTCAGCATCATCTGCAAAGTACAAAACAGCTTTCATCAGTCATTTTACACAACACAATAAGCAAATAAACACAGATTTCGAAACCTAAACGCTGACCCTTAGTTCAAGGTCAAGGTCAAAAGAGGTCAAAATTTGTGTACGTAATGAAAGGCCTTGTCCATATACACATGCGTACCAAATATGAAGGTTACATCTGAAGAGACATAGAAGTTATGAGCATTTTTTAAAACCTAAACACAGATTTCGAAACCTAAATGCGGACCCTAAGTTCAAGGTCAAAGAGTCAAAATTTGTGTGCGTATGGAAAGGCCTTGTCCATATACACATGCATACCAAATATGAAGGTTACATCTGAAGCGACATAGAAGTTATGAGCATTTTCAAAACCTAAACGCATATTTTACAAACCTAAACCCGGACCCTAAGTTCAAGGTCAATGTCAAAGGGGTCAAAATTTGTGTGCATATGGAAAGGCCTTGTCAATATACACATGCATACCAAATATGGAGGTTACATCTGAAGCCACATAGAAGTTATGAGCATTAAAAAAAAGAGCTGTCTAGGAACGGCGCGCTCGACTATTCGAGTGCTTGACAGTTTAAAGTATTAAAGTAAGCCATCATGGAGAGGGGGTATAATGTGGGTGTGTGGTCATTTAATAGATAATCTTTTAAAAAATAAGAAAGAAAAAAAAATTGGGGGGGGGGATTATGGGTTGGGGTGTGTGGGATGGTTTGGGTCGAGTCCATTGTGGTATGTCAGGTAAGTGTTGTTTTGTCAAAGTATGAATCAAATGTGAAAATAAATAAAAAAGTTATGGCAATTTAAGCAAAATGTATTAATTTGACCTTGAGAGTCAAGGTCATTTAAAGGTCAAGGTCAAATTCAACTTGCCAGGTACAGTTCCATCATGATAGTAAGAAAGTATTTGAAGTTTGAAAGCAATAGCCTTGATACTTTAAAATTAAAAAGGATCTAAACACAAAATTTAACAAAATATTCAAAGTTACCATATATATATGACCAAGGTTTAAGTTTTGGGGCAGACACAGACACACACATACAATGAGAGTCAGACCAAAAACAATATACCCCCGATCATTCTATCCGGGGGCATAAAAACCTAATTGTAGGGCAAATCATCGTTTTGATAAAATATATCTTGTATAAAGTCCTCACTTTTTTGATAAATCAATTGTATGTCAAGTCCTCACTTTAATAATAAAATAAGTTTTGTGCAAAGTCCTCATTTTGATTGCTAAGATGTTTTTTTGAAAAAGTTCTTATTTTGAAAAAACTCATTGTAGGGAAAGTCATCGTTTTGATCAAATAAAGTGTGCATCAAGTCCTCACTTTTATGATAAATCAAATGTTTGTCGAGTCCTCACTTTTATAATAAAATAAGTTTTGTGTTGAGGCCATATTTTGATTTCCAAGATTTTTTTTGCGAAATTCTTATTTTGATCAAACAAATTGTGTTTCAAGTCCTCACTTTTATGTTAATTCAAGTGCATGTCAAGTCCTTACTTTTATAATAAAATAAGCTTTGTGTAAAGACCCATAAACTTTGAAAATTGGATTAGCACAATTTAAAGTTATGGTAGCACGAACTTTTTGATTTCATTTCATAAACATAAATTAGTTCTATGCTTTTATGCACTATTTTATTACACAAAATATATATATAATAATATCACATGTAGGCCTACATGGACTAGAACATTATGAATGATAAACACTTTATTTAAATATGTATGTTTTTAATATGTGTTATTTTTACAAATTATAAGCAAAATATATTCAGAATAAAAGCTCCATAAAATTCAATTTTCAACTAATTTTGTAGAGGCTCACGCACTGTCGGGAAAATTGTACTGTCTGGTATTTTCGTACAATCTTTTTATACTGTTTTCCTACTCAATTAAATAAGCTGTACAAAAAATCCAGTCCTTGCTAATGTCATTTGTCATAGGAAGCATCTGCTATATCTGGTAAGAACTCAGTTTTCTCTAAAAATAGATTTTTACAAATTGCAAATGAGTAGCTTGACATTCCGCAAGCAGAAAATGATGGTTAAGGTAATGAAACAAAAACCGGAATATTGTCAATCAAATAAAAATTATGAATAATTAAAATGTGTTATTTTGTATGCAAGTGTCTACTAAATAAAAACATAATTTATTCTTTCAAGATTTATTGTTCGTAGTTAAACAACAACATTTTTAATGTGTTGAGTAATTTCAAACCGTGTTATCTTTATCCTGACCCTAAAACTCAATGAAAATGTACTTAATATTAAGTCCCATTCAAACGTGAAATAAAACTAATCAGGTTCTTTTTTCTTTTTTTGTGACCCGCCGAAAATCGGCCCTTTCCCCTCCAATTTTTTGTTCTACTCAGCTGGTAAATTTTCCCCTAGATTTCATTTTCCCCTCCAAAAAAAAATAATTTTTTTTTAACCTTTAAATATATAAGTTAGCCTGATCCAGTGTAGAAAATAGAAAAATATTGCATAATTAAATTTTCTGTTTCCTTGAATTTGTTTTAAAACAGTAAAATATACTTAATTGATTATTTAAGACTTTCCTTATTTTCCCCCAAAATCCGGCGTTTCGTGTGATTTTTTCCCCCAAAATCCGGAGTTTCGCGCGATTTTTTCCCCTAAAAAAAGGCCAGGCCCTTTCCCCAAATCAGATTAAAAAACAACCTGCTTATCAATATATTTCTTTAATCTACAGTACTTTATTATAAATGTATAAAAAATATATGGATAAAAATAAGAATGTCATGTTAGCTGCTAAATCAATAAATGTATTCAGATGGCAGTTTATATAGTAGTTATACTTTAAGTATATTTTGATTTTTGCTCTACTTCAAAACAGCATTTCAGTCACATATAAATGATCGGTCAGCAAACCTACTCACGTTTACCTGGGTAGAATGGTTTACTTGTATTATAAATACTGAGTTACAGATAACTGCTCTTGCATAAACCAATTTTGGACAATCATTTACGGGCATGCATTAAAGCGGGTATATACGATTTTTTATATGTGTTTAATTATAATATATTGATAAAATATGTTACAATAACACAAAATAGGCAAGAAAAATTATACATTAAAGCCGAATTTCATAAAATGCAGCAAAGACAATGTAGCGCCCCGAGCCGATAGTGACGTACATATTTTCCTACAATAACCGAAGCATTCGTCTTTGTATTATAAACCGTTAAACTACGAGGGGTGTTCCAGAAGTTCGTGGATTTTCGCTATAACTTATTAGTTTGCTGGTAAAAGTCAATGAAATTTACATATTATACAAACCAATTATCACATACTTTATATATAAGCTAAAAATGCATGAATTCCATAAAGCGCGTTTGAAACGCGTTGCCATAGAGACCTCACGACATGCGGCGCACGCGTGTATTTTATTATAAGTATGAGCGTTACGCGAATTTAAATTTGGTTTAAATGTCGTTTATAAACAGAATTTACTGCAAATTTCACGTTACAGCGCCTAAGTCCTCCTTACAGCCCAGATTTGGCCCCTATGGACTTCCGCGTCTTCTCGGAAGTTAAATCACAGTTGCGCGGTATTCCCTTTGCAAGTAAACAGGAACTTACAGTTGCAGCAAAGCGAATCGTGTTGTCTTTTGACGCTGACTGGTATAGAGACACTTTTGACAAGTGGATTTCCCGACACATAAAGTGCATTCGCGTTGGAGGTGATTATGTGGAAAAGATTTGGCAGTTGTTAACTTCATAACGTCATTGACGTTGAACAGAAACGTTACACGTGCGTCGGTGTGCGCATTGTGCACATGTTTAAATCTCTGATATATATTTATTGTTTTATGTATTTCCATGATTTTTGGAGAGTAGATTTGGAAAGGACGAAATATTCTTAACATGCTATTTGTTTGTCCATTTATGTTACCAAATGAAAGTTATAGCCAAAATCCACGAACTTCTGGAACACTCCTTGTAAGTTTAGATGCACATCGTACATGTATGGTATACATGCTGGCGAATTCGGCTGTACAGCTTTTTTCAATTTCAGAATTAAATATCTGGCTTATTTCGCATTTTTCGACACATGTTCTTCTTAACTTTTATTTTAATTTATATTGAAATATATATATAATAAGTTTTTACACAGTTTATATAAATTCATAAATATTTGACAAAATCGTATATACCCGCTTTAAGCCTGGGTTTGAAAAAAATCACCTCATAATATGTCATTGATACGTTGGTCATGACTATTGATGTTGATAGCATTTATGGCATATATATATGATATATATAATTTCAATGCACAATTAAGTCTAAATACACTGCCGAAATAGTAATTATTAAATCAATCATGTAAAAAATATCAAATTATCATAGATACCTGAATGTTTTGTTTATATTTGAAAGGTTAATTAAATTCTCAACATTTATATTTCATGTTATTCACAATATTGTTTGACATCCCAAAATACCACATGAGTGGTTCAGTCTACCTGACACAGTCTTATTTCACGTCCAAACTTTATACATTCAATGATATGGCAAATAGGAGAAACAGAACACTTACTTATTTTACATATTTCATCAAAAACAAACTAGTAATGAGCAGATCAAAGCGTTATACAAATACAATTAATTTAACTAAAATAGATCAGGTGTTCGAATATACCCGATACCCCTCTTAGCTGTATGTATGTACTCATAAAAGCTCAGAGCCTTAAAGAAGAACTCACAGGCACTCGGCATTAGTTGATACCCCCCCCCCCCCGCTGCTAAATGAATTAAAAAAACTGAGACACTGAGGATGAGGACTATAGTTTAAGTCCTCGCACTGAAGGTAAGTCATCGCACTGTTTGTGTGCACTAAAGTTTGAGTCCCCACAACGAATGCTGTAGTACAGTACCAAGACAATTTTTCTTTTAGTGTTTAAACATGGTACATGTATATGTCACGATCACCAAACACTAATGCCTGCCACCAGCGCTTCTGCTTTTAAAACAGGTAAGCGTCTGCATTTATTGTATTTATTGAAATATAATGACAAAAAGAAAAATCTGAGACAGTCGTTTGACTCTTATTTGAATCATAGTTAAATAAATGGCGTAGAAACTAACAATTTTTAGTTTAAAAAAAAGTAACATTCTTTTTTCTGGTCCATAATCGGTAGCCAAGGAAGCAAAAACTACGACAATACGTGTTTTACAATCGTTCTATATAAAATCAAAACACACAAAGAAGTGCACAAGCTCTGTACATGCAAGCAACAACTGGCATATAAACAAATTTTCAAATGAATAAGTACATCATAACAAAGATATGACAAAAAAATCCCTGGTGGCACGCATGTGGAGCTGGTGGCACACAGAAGCGATAATATGAAAATGGGTATTAGTTAACATTAATTATGATCTAAATTGAAATTTTAAAAGAATAGAAGTCAATCTGACAGACAAACAGAAAAAATGATCTAAAGTAAAAACAGGAGGGTTGTTTCTAAGAAAAATGTTTCATATTAAAGAAATGTATAATAGCATATACGTTATTTTGCCAGAAAAAACTACAAAAAAATCAACTGTTCTAAGGCTTAAAAAGTAGGTTTCACTAATCTGACCAACCATAATTTTTGTGCCGAGTGCAGACCCTTAACTTTTTTCCATTTTAAAGTAAACAATTATTTGCTATATATTTTTTGTCAACATGATCATATTCTCAAAAACATTATGAATTGTCCAACATCTAAATTTTATACAAGAGCACCGCATAACGGGTGCCACGCTCGGCTGCGAAAGCTTGTCAGATTATTTTTTTTAGAGGTCACAGTGACCTTGACTTTTGACCTAGTGACCCAAAAATGGGTGTGGCGTGTATAACTCACCAAGGTGCATCTACATATGAAGTTTCAAAGTTGTAGGTGGCAGCACTTTGATTTTAGAGCCAATGTTAAGGTTTAAGCACGACGCCTACGTCTGACAAGTTGGCTATGACAATAGCTCGGGTTTTCTCCGAAAACAGCCTCGCTAATAAAAATTATGTTAGATAGACATTTGGAAGATCCAGAACTTCTATTGGTTGTGAAGAAGTTGTTTGATTCCAATGTTAACTAATATGACCAAGACTAATGCTCTTTGCAAACCCTAGTGTAAACAGTTTTTGGGGTCATTCCAAGTCAAGTTTACACAAAAAACTGACTTTTTTAAAAATTATTATTTGTTACAGTTGATTATATTTTCAAAATGTGATGTTGTTGTTATGTTGCAGTTTTTTCAACTTAACTTCTCAATTGAAAAAAAGAATGTTTCATGCATTGTAGACTCGACATTTGGAGGTTTTTTTACCCATTAAATACCTTGTTAAGGAGGGAAATAAACTTTATATTGTACACGAGCTGTCAGAGGACAGCGCACTCTACTATATGTTGATTGGGGTCATTTTAGTAAAAAAGTATGCAAAATATGAAAGCAATATGTCCAGAGACATTGAAAATATTTGAGGTGGTACGCAAACTTAAACATTGTCCAACGCCGGGGTGAGTAGGATAGCTCCACTATATGACAAGCTTGTTGAAAATATCAACATGTAATCACATTATATTTGTCAAACGCATATAAGGCCACAACAAATTGAAGATTTGTTCTATTGATTTTAGCCCCCTTTCCCCCCCCCCCCCGAAAAAATTGAGCGAGCGAGCTAAATATAAATAAATAAATTTTCATTCTATTTTAAAACAAGAGATGTGTTTGTCAGAAGCACAATGCCCCCTATTGCACCGCTTTTAAATAAAATTTCAATATATCATTTGGCAGGTTTAGAAATTATCTCCCTTTTTAAGCTTGTTACTTCCCTTGGATTGTATTTTTTGACTTTTGACCTTGAAAGATGATCTTGACCTTTCACCACTCAAAATGTGCAGCTTCATGAGATACACATTCATGCCAAATATCAAATTGCTGTCTTCAATATTCAACAAGGGCTGTTTGTAAAACATGCATGCCCCCCCCCATATGGGCTGTCAGTTGTAGTGGCAGCCATTGTGTGAATACGTTTTTTGACACTGTGACCTTGACCTTTGACCTAGTGACCTGAAAATCAATAGGGGTCATCTGCGAGTCATAATCAATGTACCTATGAAGTTTTATGATCCTAGGCATAAGCGTTCTTGAGTTATCATCCGGAAACGATTTTACTACTTCGGGTCACCGTGACCTTGACCTTTGACCTGAACATCAATAGGGGTCATCTGCAAGTCATGATCAATGTACCTATGAAGTTTCATGATCCTAGGCCTAAGCGTTCTTGAGTTATCATCCGGAAACCATCTGGTGGACGGACATACGGACGGACAGACAGACCGACACTTACAAAGCAATATACCCCCTCTTCTTTGAAGGGGGGCATAAAAAGTTATTGCAAAAGTTTAACCAAGGTTTAAGTTGGTGACTTACACAATGAATGACAGACAGAAGACTGACAGACAGACAGACCCAAAACAATATGCCCCCGATCTTTCGATCCGGGGACATAAAAAATATATGCACAATATCTGCAAAATACCAATGCAAGATCATTTACTGATAATAACTGAGTTTTAGCTCCTATCCAATATATTAGTTTGTAAAAATAAATAAAACAAGGGACAAAATTGTCACAAAACCAGGTTTTCAACTCAAAGTGTGACCTTGACTTTAGAGATATCAACGCAATTCTTTCGCACGACATACCCTCGGCCTCCAATGATGAACAAATGTGCCAATTGATTTTAAAATCTCACCATGAGCGACATAGTTATGGCCCGGACAAGCTCATTTATGACCATTTTTGACCGTTGAACTCAAAGTGTGACCTTGACCTTGGAGATATTGACGTGATTCTTTGGCGTGACACACCGTCAACTGATGGTGAACAAATGTGCCATATGATTTTAAAATCTCACAATGAACAACATAGTTATGGCCAGGACAAGCTTATTACGCACGCTAGCCCGCCGACATTCGCCAATCTAATAACCAGTTTTCTTCGAAACCCTGGTCAAAAATATAAAATAGCTGTTCTGCTTACTCACACCAGGTAGTGACTACTTAAATTAGTTTTCATTATCAAAGTTTTATACATGTAAGAAACTCAGCTTTTCTTCAATGATGGTTATAGTGTAAATAACATGAAACAATTAATAATACATTAAAATTTAACATTAAGCATAAGCAGTGATTTTTCTTCACATTATATTTTACAGCCTGTACCTTTTTGATTCGGAAAAAAGTGCGATAAACCATAGGGAAAATTAAAACATTATTATAACGATTATAAATAACAGTTATCAGTATACCAATTGTTAATAAGTGCATATATTTAACTGCTTTCTAAAATTCCTATTATAAAACTGCTAGGGAATTAAACTTCTGTTTGACCAATTGAATTTATTTAAAAGTTTGGCTTATTATATTGGAAATTTTAGGGATTTTTTTAATACTTTTTGCCAGCCTGTAAGAGGCTGCAATTTTGGAAAAAAACAACACTAATAGGAAATATCTTGCATTTGTATTAGTTCTAAACATAGTAGGTTATGGTATTATACAATACTCGATGCATTACTTTTGTTAGTTTAGCACTGTTAAAATTAGTAATTTAATGAGAAGTTTAAGTTTTGAAAATTAAAAAAGAAACAACGTAACTTGGTAATGAAAGAAAAAAAAGAAATGGGTAGTAAACGTTTTGTATTTCATATAAAAAAAGTCAATCAAATCCAAGTAAAGTTGTTGAGGTCCAGAAAGTTTCTTCACTTTTGCACTTATGTTAAGTTCATGATTTTGGGGCATAATTGTACACCTTGAACTTAGCCATCAACAGTTTGAACTAGTAGATAGGAGGCGTGTACAATTTATATAAGACGCATTCTTTTTTGTCGACTTCAACGGCCACACTCAGTTGCATGTTATCTTGGCTTTTTTAACGTAATCAATACCAACAAGTTTATTGCAGATTTTTACCAAACATATGCATATGACCGGTGACATTTCACATCCTGCGGCGGCACGTTGCATTTCGACGCGATGCTTCGCATCTGTCCGCCAAGGCAAGCCGCTATATGACGCCGAGTCGATGCGCATCCAGAGCTCCAGATAAGGTTTTGTGAAATTCTTAAATTACTACCAGATTTTCAAAAAGAATTCTTAACTCTGAAATTTTATTCTAAACGTTACTACTAAGTTTTGGATAATAATTCTTATTTTTTCTAAATGACCTCAAATAAATAATAATGGTTATGTTCATGCAAAAAAAATCAAAATAAACATACTAGCAACTTTATTTATACGAGTTCAACAGTGTCTTTTCAGTATTATACAATTTTTTTTCCAATACCTTCATATGCCCAAACTGTGCTCAGATTGCATGCCTTAGATGAATTTTTACATATTTCACATTTAAAACGGGTCTCCCCTTCAATCTTTTCAACGATTATCATTAGCCACGGGACTTGTCCCTTCCACTCGTTCAATGTTTTTTTGTGTGTTTAAGTTTGGACCCATCGTGACGCGTTTTTGTTTAGCTTTTCCGACTGTATCGGCAACTGAACATACAACCGCGTATAAGATCTTTTCTATAATGTCTTTCTAAACATTTAACTTCTGCTCACTTTGCGTACAATATGTTAAAAGCGAGTTTTTGGACGCTTTGCAGTCTTTTAGGACGCTCTCTGGGCACCGCCATTGTTTTTTAACAGATAGACTGTATACGCCGCTTTTATTGGAAAAATGCGCTTTTTAAAACAAACCCGATAACCATTCTATATAAGCACCGCAAAGATCTTTAATACGCGAAAATAACTCAATAAAAATCGATACGAACCGATGTAAAAATAATATTCGTAACGTGATTTTGTAATTCTTAATGGTACGACAAAATTTTAAAATAAATACGTAACTGACTTGTTCGTAATTACGAAAATACGACCTTTATCTGGAGCTCTGGCATCATAAAAAAATCTTTAAAAGATTAGTTAGTCACTAAATTGTAAAAGAGCAATTATAATAATATTAAAAATCATAATTAATTTAATGTAATCTATTACTGCATACTTACTATTTTTCCTGTCGCTACTCATTACCCAATTATCCCGTATATTCCAGTATTAAAGCAAATTCTGGTAAATATTTACAAGAAAAGTGCTCCAGAATTTCAAGAAATACAAATATTTGCCTTTTTTATTAAGTATTTAATGAATGTTGGCATTTGTTTCTATTTAAAGATGTGATGAAATAACGTCCAATCAGGGCGTTTTTTTCCCCCAATGAACACGCGTCAACATTCTGAAGTGATGCTCATGTATTTATACAACACAAAATAAACCCACACTTTTCATGCAACATTCTACATGTCTGCATAATTTTCGAGCACTTTCTTTTTAGATAAAGGATAAGCACGGTTTATTTGAAACTAGAATTTAATTGTTAATGTCGAGTTAGCATTAAAACTCGGAAGCATGTTTCGGATTGCAAATTGAATAATGCTAATTTAAGGATCGAACGAAACATTACAGTTATGCTTAATTAATTCAACAATAATTTGTTAAAGCGCATTATTTGTTGAATATATTTTAGGATATGCTATTATAAAACTTGTCTATAAAGCATCATATAAACATCATATCCGCTTATTAAAACATGAAAATAATAACATGAAAGTAGCGTAATTCTAGGTTTCGACGCTACACAAATGCACATGTAGGTGTATATCTTTGAACTCTATCCGCGTACGTATGCAGAGGATTTATGCCGCGAAAGTACGCGAGGTAAATTCAGACTCAGCGTTATTGCACGGATTGATGTTGAGTGCCTGGGCGATACGCCGCGTGAAAACATGACAAGGCCGCCGAGTACTAATGATTCTGGCTGTGGTGTGACCAAGGATTATGTTTGTTCCGCGTTGGCTGTAATGTAAATAAGTTACTTAAATCATCTGCGATGCAATGACTCATTGTCACGGGGAAAAATTAACATTTCCATTTGTGTCTTTGGCCGACGCGATAAGACAGACCAACGCCGCCATTTTTTTACAATAAACCAATCTAGTAACGCATAGCGTTATAACAGTCTATTTTGTAAGGGGGCAGGGGATATATTTTTATAACACTCATATCCATTTCATCAAAACAGAAAGTGACACAGGAAAGTCTTTTTGTGTCAGTGTCATAACATAGGCAACATACATTGAAAATACACCCAGAGAAAAGGCTGGCTTCTTCACATGTGAAACTATGGTCCTTGATATTTCCCCCCACCAACCTAATTTTTAATAAAAATTGAGAAATTTGACCCATTTGGCACAGAACATTCAAACAGAATGCAATCCTAGTTTTGACTACATTACTCATTTATTTCATCCCTGTGCTGTGTTTATTTACCTAGAAAAGTGTCTCCCATACGTTTAGATTGCTCACAATTTACCTTCCAAGCTGTGATATGTTTCTTCAGCGAGAAATATTGACTTCCGCCAAAAGTGAAATTCAAAATGTACTTGCTAGGGAGCTGTCAACTAGTTTCAATGTTTTTTTTCCAAAATGTTGAGACATTTTTTCTTTAACCTAACACAAGAAATAAATCTTATAAATTCCTAGTTGATTTTTAAAGACCATAAGTTATCCCTACCCTAAAGATATGTAATGTTCACCCCCTTTCACTGACATATCCCCTGCCACCTAAATTAGATATAGGCTACATTAAACTAAATCATTAAATGAATAGGTGCAATGCAAAATTGTTGCTGCTTAAAGGGCGCAAAATAAAAATATTTTTATTTCGTTTTAAAATTTATAGGTGCAGCAAATCTGACTAACATTTAATCAATTTGTTGTGGCCTAAAGCCAGATCAATTTTTGTATTACATTCTCTCATGCGTGGCGCCAGCTCCTCATGCGTGCCACGCATGATTTTGTTATTCATTTGCTATTAGATATTGTCAAACAATTGCAATTTGGTGCATACACGAGGTCAGAACTTTGCAGATCTTATTTGTTAGCATAAGGTTATTGGTTCTGTCCAAAAAAGAATGCAAAACCTGATTTCATAAGCTACCAATCATGAGTAAAAAAAAGTATGTACCTTTTTTAACCGAAAATGTATGGTCTCTACGTTGTATTTTATATGAAAAGGGTCAAACGACTGTCTAAGATCTTTCATCACATGTCATTGAATTATAAATTACATGCGAAATTCAGATACGAACCTGTTTTTAAAACGAAAGCGCGTGATAATTATTCGAGCCACCTGCTGCTAGAACACTATATAGCGTTTTGTGGCGGTTTATGTATTGTTCTTGTGAAACATTTGAAAATATTGTCACAAAGTTCAGAAAATAAGCATAATGAGTCACTGAACAAACGAGATCACATGTTGAGATGATGATGTAAATCAGTTGGTGGAGTACAGATTGTTCCCGGTATTTTCACACGTAAAAAGGTTAGGGGTTCTACTTTCACCAACAATGACGAATAAAAGCAACTTTGAGCAATCCATGTTTAGTATAAAACAGATTATTTCACCATTAACAATTTTTCGAATGCAAACAAAAACATGACATTAAACATCGTGTATCAAAAATATAGCTTGACAATAATAAATGTAAAAAGAAAACTTACAGTATATTCACAACAATCGCTTTAAACTGGCTCACTACGACGAATTTTGGCGACTTTTTTGATATCACTAAAATTGAATAAATATCTTCGACGTATGTTGATTTGCGTTGTTAATGTTTTGCATTAAAATTAGCAACAAACAAAAAACAAAGCGTTGTATATCATACCTTGTTGAAAGATACCCATATTCCACTAGTTAATGGAGCATATTTATTTTCTGCAACACCCACATTGTAATCCATGAAAACAGTTGTTTTAACGACACGTTTTCAGTCTCCGCCATTTTGACTAGAGTGTCCTCGCACTGAAGTTAAGGTCGCGACCTCTGACGTCATGCATATATTACACACTGGACAACTACAAACAAGACGAGGACCATCATTTGCATATATCACATGAAGCGGGGTACCAAACTATAGCGAATGGCCATACAGGCGGGAAAACACGGATACCAGTCGATTTTACACTTTTCAAGGTCACGTGACAGTAGTAAATTGTGCGTAGTATGTGTATGAGTACCATGGATAGCCGATAACTTGAGGACTATGTAGTTTTATGTTTCAAAGATGTAGGACAACAAAACTAACGGAAATAAATGAAAAATTTCTGAGGACTATAGTGCAAGTCCTCGCACTGTCCGCCAGTCCTCACGACTTTGGTGTGCAGTCAAGTTTGAGTCCCCACGTTGATAGCTATACAAACACACACACACACACACACACACACACACACACACACACACACACACACACACACACACACACACACACACACACACACACACACACACACACACACACACACACACACACACACACACACACACACACACACACACACACACACACACACACACACACACACACACACACGCACGCACGCACGCACGAACGCACGCACGCACGCACGCACGCACAAACGCACAAACGCACCCACGCACGCACGCACGCACGCACGCACACACACACACACACACACATTTAAATCTGTCTACAGAAGTAACATTTGTCTATTTTGGCCAGATATGTGTACACATAAAATTCGCTTCATGTTATCACTCAGTAAAAAGCCAAATACAAACAATAATGTACACATGTTTAGAAAAATCATGTTTTACTACAAAAACAATTAAATTAAGCCATGGTAAACATAAACAAACATCAATTGTCTTTTTTCCACAGAAATCAGAAATTAGGAAAATCATGTTAAACCACAATAAACATAATAAGTTAGATCCACAGTTCAGAATACACAAACATGTACACATAGCTCATTTACAGATTATATACCTTTATGATAAGTTAATAAAAATAAATTTCCCCACATAAACAAATGTATATGCAGGGAAATCGTGTTTTATAGCAATAGTTATTTTATGGGAAAAATTCAGAAAGTACGAGACGATTTGAAAGATTTCGAAAAGCATAAACAAAACGTTAGAAATGTGCCCGAGTTTGAAAAATTTAGAGAACTATTTGAAGATGAAGTTAGAAAACTCATAAATAAAATGCAAACAAAGTCCTGTGAAATTGATGTTTTACCGACAAAATTGTTGAAATCATTTTTCGAAGATCTTATCCCTATCATTACCAGACTAGTGAATCTTTCATTGACACAGGGAGTTTTCCCAAAGCAATGGAAACAAGCAATTGTTAGACCTCTGTTGAAAAAAGCCGGCCTGGATTTAGTATTTTCCAACTACAAGCCAGTGAATAACTTACCGTTCCTGTCCAAACTGATAGAACAGGCAGCTTTGTTCATATTGAATGAACATGTAAATGAAACGATCATCTGCCGAAAAACCAATCGGCCTATAGACAAGATCATTCGTGTGAATCGGCTCTCCTAAGACTTGTCAATGATTTATTGGATGCTATGGAACATCAGGAAATGACTGCATTGCTAGCATTAGACCTCAGTGCAGCTTTTGACACAGTGGACCACGACATCCTTTTGGACGTTCATAAGTGTCAATACGGGATCGGTGGAGTTGCATTAGATTTGTTGGACTCATACTTTCGGCCACGGAGCTGCCGTGTAAGTGTGAACCAGACGATGTCTTCGGTGCGTGAACTAGCATGTAGTGTCCCTCAGGGAAGCTGTTTAGGGCCTTGGCTCTTTCTCACGTACGCTGGAACCATATTTGACATTGTCCCCCCTTCCATTTCTGTATACGGCTTTGCCGACGATCACACAGCAAGCAAACGTTTTATACCCAAGCCATAAAGCCATAACTTTAGGCTCAAACCATTCCAGAACTAGAGGAATTCGCTTCGGAGTGTAACGATTTGATGAAGGGTAACAAACTCTAAATGAATTCTTCAAAGACTGAACATATAGTATTTGGAAGTGCCCTACAGCTGAACATGTTAATCATCCAGGAGATTGACATTTGTGGTGACAAAATTGAGAAAGAGAGTACCATCAGATACTTAGGGGCATATTTGGATAATACTTTTAGTTTTAAAAATCACATAAAGATCAAGTGTAGAAACGCAATGTTGAACTTTTTTAAGATCAAAAGTATTCGCAAATACCTGACACAAGATTGCAACCGAAACCCACGTTCTCTCATTAGTGATTTTGCACCTGGACTATTGTAACGACGTTTTGTATGGGATTTCTGACTGTGCTTAAGCAAAACTACAACGAATTCAAAACATGCGTGCTAAGTTAGTTTTGAATCGTAGAAGAGTTGATAGTTCGAAGCAGGCACTCTATGATTTACATTGGCTGCCGATCAAAGCAAGAATTAATTTTAAGATTCTCACGTACATGTTCAATGGTAATACTGAAAATGCGCCAACGTATTTGATTGAACTGTTAACACCAAAAGTACAACGACGTTCCACCAGATCTTCAGAGTCCTGCATCGAGTGTTACACCGTTCCATTCAATAAACGCAAAATATTTAGCGACCGAAGTTTTAGCACAATTTGACCCAAACTGTGGAATAATCTACCATTGAATCTGAAACAAATCTCCTAGATTGACTGTTTTAAAAGAAATTTAAAAACGCACTTCTTTAAATACTATTTCTCATTGTTTTAGCAAAACAATGAACTTTAAAAATAGTGACATCTGTGACATTAAACTAGAAGATTAATATTTATCTGTATTTATATTATTATTCTTTATCTTAATTAGTTTTAAGATGTGATATGAAATTTTTGGTTTTATATAATTCTTATATTTTAATTTGATGAATTTTATTATGTATTTTTTTCATTTTTATATTTTTATTTATAAAGATTATGTACAACGACATTGAATATGTTTAAATGTTGAAATAGGCGTTTCAGCAAATAAACCAGTTTCAGTTTCAGTTTTTCAGTTAATTAAACGAAACGATAAAATATTACCCAATACATTTTGAATTAGAGTTAGCATCTATTACCTTTCATAACGTTTGTAACCGTGACTCATCTGAGCCAAAAGAGCTTAAGTTCTGAATGATGCATAACCATTTGTTCAGGAATCCACAGGATGAAATACTCTGTATTAAATTGCCTTTGTATTTTTTTAATGAACTTTAATTTTCTGGCGCGCTGTTACAAACCACTTATACAGTTTGCTATAACTGTGCAACTGATTTCTTACTTAAAGACGCGTATCGACTTGATTGTTCTATAGCGTGCACTCGTATAAAATCCATGCATAATCATAATGGAACCAAACATTTGTATCAAACAAACAGTAGTTTATGGATAAATAAAAAAAAAGTATACCAAACACATTTAATTTCGATTCACGTATACCGTGCATATCAAACTCACTCAAAAAAAAAAACGCGCATTTCAATGAGAATTTCACAATAGCACAATACCCCAGTAATCAAAAGTGCTCACGCGTACAGCATTAAGTTAGAAATAAAAAAATCTGAAAAATTCCGAGAAATTGTACAATGAAATGCACGTGCTAAAATACGCTTAATAAAAAAAGTTAAATGAAACATTACCGTTCACTTTATTGTAACAAAGCATGTGTAATTATTGTAACACGACACTTAAATGTAATTAAACTTGTTTACTGAAGTTTTGTTTTTAGGCATGTTTAATTAACTGCAGTCCCGATGAAATGACGTCTGATTGAATTGATCGTTGCTTCGTTTCAATGAATCTTGTGCCATTTTTCTAAAATTGACGCCATAGTTTGTTCTAATAAGATGTTGTCATTGATGCGCGTGGATAAATGCACGTTGTAGAAATTTAGCGAGATAAAGATTAAAAAGTTATCTTGCATTAGTTAAAAAAAACTAATGACCGTTTGAGTATAGACTGAATTAGTTTGTTTTTTAATTATACGTTATTTTAGAACAACCAACGTTCAACAGTTAAAGGGATCTTTTCACGCTTTGGTAAATTGACAAAATTGAAAAAAGTTGTTTCAGATTCGCAAATTTTCGTTCTAGTTATGATATTTGTGAGGAAACAGTAATACTGAACATTTACCATGGTCTAATATAGCCATTATATGCATCTTTTGACGATTTTAAAACCTAAAAATTATAAAGCGTTGCAACGCGAAACGATTGAATAATTTGGAGAGTTCTGTTTTTGTCGTTAAATTTTGTGAAACTACGAAGATTGCTTATATAAGGTATAAAATACGTCAAGTATGTGTACTTGGCGGAATAGCTCAGTAGGCTAGAGCGTTTTTACTTCAGGACTCTGGCAGGACTCCAGGGGTCACTGGTTCGAAACCTGATCCGGGCAATGTTCTTTTCCTTTTTTAAATTTTATTCTTGATTTTTTACTGCAGCTTTTACGATCCAATGTTTACATTTATCGATATAAAGCATTTAATGAATAAGTTAAAAAAAATGCCAAAATCTGTGAAAAGGCCCCTTTAATATAAGCATGTTATCTGACAGTTTTTCGATTAACAACGTAATGCACAATTCGCCGTCATGAGTTGAATCGTATAAACTGAGTGGAATGCAGTTAATTACGTGGCGAATGTGGCAAGTTGGGCCCATTCTCCATTTGTCTATTCATCCGTATTATAGCATGGGATGAAGTATACAACAACAAGTCATAGATGAATTCAAGTCTAATTTAATATCCGTTTAAATTTCTGTATGTATAGTTCATTTCTCCAAATACACGGCCGTTAATCACGCCCGGATGTTTCGAAATTTAACGGATAATTTTACATGGTGATTGGGTTTTATATGTTTTTATAACATACTTCGCATTATTATAAACAAATCGGCCAATGTAGAGCGATTCAGCGATTATAAATGCGCCCAAAGATGTACAGAAACATACAATCACAACCCATTTGAAAACGTGAGGACCTTTATAAGTTGTGGCATGGTAGAATTCGTAAAAGCAAATCTATGTCTTTTGCCTGTGTGACGAGCGAAATCCCAGCCAATTATATCGGTCTTTACATAACAACGATTGATTTTAACTTGTACAAGTTAATGCGTGAACAAAAACATCGACTTCTAGCCGATCTAATAGATAAATTTGCATTTATCAAAAAGAGATGGTACCAATGCAAAGGAGGTGGCGCCAATGCATACTTATAGCTATTTTAAAGTGAAATATTTTATGTAATGGTTTCTATTATGTTTGCAGGACTTACATTTTTTTTATTTGATCACTTCAGAACATTTGAGTCGCGTGCATTTTTTATTAGAAAAATGAGTGGTCTAATAATGTCTTGAAATATTTAAACGTTCGTCTTTGTAAGATAAGAACATATAACGTTTATTTTATAACAGTTAACGGAAAACGACCGAGCTTTCTTCATTTTTTGGAGTTGATAGTGGGACAAACAACACATTTGAGCCTAATTAAGATTCGTTGACGTTGGCCTTTTAGTAGATTAAGTATTTGAATTAAGGGACACAAATCATCGTTTCAAGAAGAAGTATTATCTGATATTTATTTTGTGAATTATAGTACTGTATATAAATATTGCTGTCGATGAACTATTTTGATAATATTGAACATTAAGCTATTGATTGTAATGAGTATTACAAATTTTGTATTTCGTAATATATCGTACAACATGTTATACATGTTGGTGACTTCTTATTTGAGATGATCTCATATATATATATATATATATATATATATATATATATATATATATATATATATATATATATATATATATATATATATATATATATATATATATATATATACAAAAACCACGACTTATTTATTATAGAATGTGTTCATGTTCTGTAAAATTTTGGCCTTAGATTGTACGTTGAAAAAATAAGTAAATATAACGAATAACATATCTATCAAATGCACGACATGTTATAATGCCATTGCGATACGACTGTTAATTGATACATCTCTGCATTGGCACCACCACCTATCATTAAAGCCATCTCCTTAGCATTGGCTCCATCTCTTTTGGGAAAATGTAAATTATTTACTACGTCGGCAAGAAGCCAATTATTTTGTGCATGCAGCATCTAATGTATATGTACGCAATCGTTTGATGCCGTTAGCGATTTAATTAGTTGTAAATTTGCTCTTCACCCAGGAAAACCCCATCGAAATGCTTTTTAAAATTCATCCATGCCACAACTTATAAAGGTTCACATGTTTTTAAATGGGTTAATAATGAATATTTCTGTACATTTTTTAATTAACTTATTTTCGCTGAATCGCACTGCATTGCCCAATTTAAAAAAAAACAAAGCGAAATATGTTGAAAAAACAACATATAACATCGAATCACCCTGTAAAATTATCCATGAAATTTCAAAACATCCTAGCCTTACTGCCACCTCGGAAGTTGCATTGACTCATTTATTAATGCATCTCAAAACAGAAGTGGCGCGTGTGATTAACGGCCGTGAAATATATACAGTTCTACATTCACAAATTCATCCGTGATTAAGTAAGATAAATACAGTCTCATGACTACATGATTGGACCTTTCCCCAAGATCTCCGATCAAGTCTTAATCTAAGCGGAGAGTTTCCTATATTACGACAAGACAAGCAAAATTAAGTTGAAAGGTTAATTTGCATACAACAAAAACAGCTCTTATTCAATTTTGATTGGTCAATATTATACGTCTCCGCACGTGCTAGTTGTTGATTGGCTAAATCGCAATTTTACCGATTCAATCACTGTTGGAAATTATGGCAAGCGAAGTGCACATTATTGTCTAAAACCACGGTTTAACTACTCACTATATATTTAGGAATATTTGAACCCGGGTTCAAAGTGCCGTTTGCATATTAATTCCTTAAACCCGGGTTCAAGACTTTGAACCGAGGTTCAAAGTCTCTTAACTCTCTAATTAAGAAACGACCAATGAAATCATGACATTTGCCTTTTACTGGTGGTTTAAGCTCAGCTGATTGGTTGTGTCTGAATTATGTAGATAAGAGATTTATGTCTATTTTAAGACACACAATTAAGTCGCGGCATTAACATTCTTATTGTGGTTTAAGCTCCGCTGATTGGTTGTCTCAGATAACAGATTTGTATCAATTTTTAGATACACTTTGAACCGTGGTTCAAAGTCTTGAACCCGGGTTTAAGGAATTAATGTACAAAGTTGCTTAACTACATAGTTTACTGTTAAACCGTGGTTTAAGACATTAATGTGCACTTCGCTTGCCATAGGAAATAGCCTTAATTGCTTTATCCGTTTGACTCTTGCTGACATGATGTTTTGATATTAAATTAAGAGTAATATACCTGAGGCAAGGCAGACGGTAGTTTCGTAACTAATCATGGTGACATCTTTTATGTATATGCCTTTAGGTAAGTCACGTTCTTGATTTGAAAAGCGATTACCTAGCTGCATTTTGATGTAAACATATTTGAATAATTTTTCTTTCTTATGTTTAAGGAAATTTATTAATCAATATAATTGTTTTTTTATATCGCAAGCCATTCAAATTTATAAAGAGTGTGTCTTAAAACACAGGTAGAGATATGTTGTTGTTTTTCAAATCATTGATACAGCTAATCAGTGTGCACAGGCTAATCTTATTTAATATGCATTTAGCCCCGTTTTCCCTGAAAGCAGCCAATATGTACAGATTTCAATGATTAACACTAGACTGGTTAACGAGCTAACGCTCACAAATAAAAACGAACTTGTTTTGACAAACAATAATTAATATTGCTAAAATGCTAACTTTACCACATTCTGTTATATGTTCGTCCATTGACCAATTATGCATTAGCTCACTTCGTAATTATTGTTGTCTTGTGGAATGTACCCTGCGTTACATATATATGGTTGAGAACAATACATTAGAAACAAGATAAGTATTGATGCAAAGCATCAAAGGGCGTCGGGACTTTCAGTGTAAAAGGCACTCAATGAAGTTACATGGAACGATTTTTGTTCTACTGTAAATATATTGGCCGATTATTTTGAACACAATAGAAAAAGATACTGTTATAACCATTATCTATGATTTTGTGTTATAACCCCCAAATAACCATTATTTATGATGTTGTGTTATAACCCCCAAATAACCATTATCTATGATTTTGTGTTGTAACCCCCAAATATTTCATAGTTCATTTTGTTTACATTAGTTTCCTTTTATTACTGGCATCCGTGTGCAGTTTTCATTAATGGAATAGAACTGCGTAGGTTTTAAAAAATCTGCTTCATCTTGTAAGCGTAATTTCATATTTTTCTCAACATCAAGGGGAGATGATTCTGAACTTATTCTTACGGTGCTCATTTACGATAGGGGTTGAGTACTCATTGATATGAAAACACTGTAAAAGTTTGAAAAAAAATGAATGAAAACTGTAAATTGCATAAAGAAATTGCATTTCACAATACTTTGAAATTCAGTAAAAGATCATAATAGATTTATTGCTCCGATATTCATCATTTTCAATAGGGTTCGAGTAATACTGATATAAAACACTTAACAAGTTTGGAAAGATTCAGACGAAAGTTGTGAAATCTTTTTAACAAGTGAAAATTGTTTATTTTGTCAAATTTAATAGAAACAAATTCTGGACTTATTGTCCCGATGTTTCTCATTTTAAATGAGGTAAAAATGCTCATTGATATGAAGACACTGTAAGTTTGGAAAGAATCTGATGAAAAATGTTGATATAATCACCTAACCAAGCAGTTTTTCACTTTTATTTTTAAATTCAAAGAGACATAATTCTGGACTTATGGTCCGATATTGCTCATATAGAGTTTTGGTTGGGTCCTCATTGATAAAAAACTGTGCAAGTTTGGGAACAATCGGATGAAAATTTTGGACTTCGAACAAGGATTTCACAATTTCTCAATTTCTAAGGAAGATAACTATGGACGTAATGGTCGGAAAATTCTTAAGGGCCCGTACCACCTGGATAGTATCGTGTCGCGCTTCGCGCTCTATATGTGGTTCTTAAAAAAAACTCCGAGGAATGCTTGACTCTAGGGAAACGGGTTGCTGGGACACAGCTCCTCCTTGATAAGTGGCTGCTTCCTTTATCGCAACTCAGTGTTACAATCAATAATACGTGTCGCGCTTCGCGCTCTATATGTGGTAGGGATAGTACTTAGGGCCTATGATAGACAACCATAAAAATACATGGATAATAGATGTGCTGTTTGCATTTATTTGTTAATATTAAAACACGTGTATTTTATATAAGATATTTAAGTGATGTAGGAAATGTTAATTAACGTTGTCACCACGTTGCATCCATTAATTTAAATAAAAATGTCCAATTGTAGTAAATTGGATTTTAAAATGTCTACATAAAATAAAGCTCTATTATATTTATTAACCTGACTGAAAAAATTGTCAGCCGCCGAACTGTTCCGTTCGTGCCGGAACCCGGGATTGAACCGGGGGCCTTTAGATGACTGTTGCGTAAACAACTTCAGTCTAACGCTCTCCCAACTGAGCTATTCCGGCTGACATTCACTTATGTACTGCTATTTGGTGAAGTTGTTATAGCGATCGCTATTATATGTCTATTAATAAACTAATACATTGTACTTTTCGTACCACTACGCCTTCCAATAAACTTGTTTGCTTTGACGATAGGTCGTCAGTCAAATATCGTGCTACATTGATTCTCCACTAAATAAGCAAATTAGAAAAACCACAAAATAAATCTATTTTGATTATGTTTTGTTTTTATACAAAACATCATTTGTTTTAATACAAAAACAGAAAGTTTCGCGTATTTGCCCAGTCCCTGTGATCTTTCCCCTGTGATCAATTGTGGATCAGTTATTAATTATAACAATTAGCTTTGCATTATTGTCAATAAATGTTGCAATAAATGTAATAGGCACAAATGCAGTACTTATTTACACTAATTTACACACAAAAATCACCACTATGCAAAATATTCTTAAAACAAAAATATATACATTGATCCGTAAAATAACTTTTCCTCCCATAAGCGAAAAAAAATGCATTACATACTACTCGCCGCACTCCAGTGCGACGCCAATAAGTATACATATGAAAAAGAAATTGTTCATACATTGTAAACTTTAGGTAGCTTATATCCTAGCGCGTTCGACTGTATAAAATAACTTAAACATAATTTTGAAAACTGAGTTGTGTCTAAGATTATACAACAGCGAACAAATTCGGTGCCTTCAGACCGTAAATGTTTACATTTAAGCCTGCGCTTCTGAGCATCCTGGCGCGTGTTTCCGAAAATCGTTTCCTAAGCCTTATCATTGAATGGTGTAAAAACTGCCACAAATATGACGTATGTTTATGCATAAACAAAATGAGGAAATTCATTTAGAGAATGTTCGATCGAAATGCATACTGTCGATACATTCGCCGATTCGTGTGATGTACTCCACAGGTGGTTAGCGTGTGGCTATGATATTAATTAGTGAAAACATCATTTTGAATGATAAATAATCATATTTTAACGAAAAATCAACTTTTCTGGGAAAAACATTTTACTATCAAATATATATATAACAAGGTATTCAACTCGAAATCGCCCGAAAACGGGGTGCATCGCTTTGAACAGCCATTACTTCATCAATTGAACAGCGATTTTCATGAACCCGGTCTTATTCAACGCAGAAATGAATTTCCTTTTTTGGAAATGTATATATCTTGTTATATTTATACACATGATTGGTTAAATTTCAAGAAATAAAACGATACACAATTCGCTTGACCTACTTGATACCGATCAGACAGAATTCATGAATGAAATCCCCAGCTGTAAAGACACACCTTCGCGTTGGACCAATTAAAACACTCGTGTGTTTGAAATGTCAGTTAGTTGAAATGTATGTGAACAAAGTTTCAAACGGCGCTGGACAGTTAGTTTTTATGCATAATGCAACGGCAAGCACGGTAAGAATGGTTTTTCATACGTTTTATTGAATTATGGTATCGAGGGCCGTGAACTTTGCAGGGAAAATGCCTTTTACTCCGTGAAGATTTCAGTCTTAGATACTGTCTGATCGATGTTTAGTGGGTCATCCGAGTTGTGTATCGTGTTATTCCTTAAAACTTGACCGAGTATTTGTAAAAATATTGCAAGACATGTACATTTCCAGAAAGGAAATTCATTTCTGCGTTGAATAAGACCCAGCTCGTAAAATCGCTTCAAATTGATGAAGTAATGGCTGTTCAAAGCGATGCACCCTGTTTTCGGATGATTTCGAATTGAATACCTTGTTATATATATATATATATATATATATATATATATATATATATATATATATATATATATATATATATATATATATATATATATATATATATATATGTTTGATAGTATTTTTTTTCACAAAAGTTGATTTTTCGTTATAATAAGATTATTTATCATTCAAAATGATGGTTTCACTGGTTAATATCATAGCCACACGCTAACCACCTGGGATGTACTCACTTTTTACAATAAAAGTTACTATTATAGCGTATTACTGTCATTTCATTTAAAACTTATAGCTTTTGGAGAAATAAATAAATAAATTTGAAAACAACTATTTTGAATTAAGCGGTGCTCATCGAATACATGTGCACGCTATTAAATTCAAAAGCTCCGCCAGCTATCGCGTATGAAAACTTTTCTAAGAGAGGTTACAAAAACAGCTCAACGTTTTTGATTATTATTCGTTTTTGTATATTGAGCGTTTTTGATGTCAATATGACATTATTATTGCGAACTTTTGTATTTCATCTTAATTTTGGACTTTTTTTTTTACCAAATATGGTTTTTTAGACAATACAAACATTAACCATATGTAAATAACTTGTTAAGTTATTAATATGTACCATTTATAAGACACTTTTCAGAACGTCGTTAAGTCACATATTTGCAGCGGCTTTGTAGAATAATTTAGACAAGTGTCATTCTTTGTCCTATGTAAACAGAAGGGCACACGTTTGCATTAAACTGCACTTTCAGAATCGAACAACTCAACCCAGTTGGAATTAAACAAAATTCATACGTTATAGATAGATAGGTTTATTCGGCACATACATGTCACCTAGAAACATTTACAATTTACACTGATGCTTAAAACAAATTAACTGAAAACAAACACATATAATGAACACAAACATATCACAGATTTAATTGACTTCATGAGGTTTTAATTTGAGATACATTTACATACATTAATAACATTTACTATTTTCACAAAGGCTTAAAACAATTTAACGTAAAAAACAAGCATTTACATACATTACTAATATTTACACGTTTCACAGAGGCTTAGAACAAATTAACTTAAAAACAAACACATACATTGAGAACAAATTATCACAGATTGCATTGACTTCATGAGCTATATATTTGAGATACATTTACATTAAACTGATAACAATTAGTTTATTGTAGTCAGATATAAGGACATGTACTGCCAGGAAAGCTCTTGAAAGTCTTACGACTTATATCCAAAGATGTCCTTTACATTACTGCTTCTGATAGCAAACAACACTATAATTGCATATTGCTACAAACATATTATTTTAAAGGGTTATAAAATTATCTTATAATAATGTTAGCAAATCTAAAAATCGTGAAATGTATATGCGATTAACAACTTCAGCGAGCACTGGATTATATAAACTCGTCAAAAACCACAAACAGAGGATATCAAAACACTTAGAAAAATAAAAAAACATGACAGTCGGCCACGCTCAACCCTAGAGGTTCTTGTTAAGAAATTCTGGAAGGGCATTCCAAGTTAAAAAACACCATTATAATAAAAAGTTGGAGCTGTTGCTGATTTTATGACAGGAACATAGAAATTACACTTCCTCTATCTTGTGCAGTAGCTATGAACATATGATTTCTTAATAAAGTTTTATTCATGTACACAGGACATTTGTCATAATGTACATTATTTAGACTAAGTTGTTTGACATCATTTAGTTTTAACATTCCTAGTTTGTGAAAATCTGAGCAGGTCCGTGTGGTTCTTGTTGGAATATTTAAAATGAATCGCACAACTTTGTGTTGAGTAATTTGTAATTTAGACTTAAGAGTTTTCCGCAAGTTAGTAAACCAGGCAGAACATGCATAGTCAAATAAGCACTGACATAATGAATTTATTTAATTTAATGATGTAATTAATAACAAAGTTTCAAACGTTTATAAAACTTTATTTACAAATTTTACCAATAAATAAACCTTAGTAATCGGTAATACAATCTACTGTGTTTAAAGCTATGCTTATACCCAAACTGAATTCAAGATTAAAGATTTGTCCAGTTATTGCTGCACTATGACTTAAAAACGGAACACTGAAACGTGTGTCTGGAAAAGCTTTTACGTGGTTATTATATACTTACATATGACAGTGCGGATGTTTAAAGATTACCAACATTTATTTTCGTGTTAGTTTTTTTTATTTTACATCTGAAATAGCTAAATTACATTTACAAACGTGTTAATGATCTAAAAAGTGTATGTTCAATGCAGTTCAAACGTTCATTGTCATTACTCGGTTCGGGTCAATTGGTAAAACAATTTTTAACCACTAGCTTTTAATATACGCTAACATGTGGACGTTAGAAATGCATGTTTGTAGGATAAACATTAATTACAATAAAGGTACATGCTTATTAATAAAATGTATTGCCATTGAGCTGAACGATTGTCTTAGAATAACCTATAAATAAAGCAAATTGTAAAACTAATTTTAAAACGATACATACGAATTCATTTTTAAAAAGAATGCAATCTTATCACCTCGTATAAACGGAAAACAATTCCTCCTCATAGAAAAATCCGTTATTGCGTAACAAATCGAGAAATTGTTCATAATACAAATTATCTGAACCGTTAAAGCCTTTGCTGTAGAAAAAATACGTATCAAGTAGTCAATCTGTTCTAAAACATCATGAATAACTATATAAGAAACCGAAATATCACCATTTGAAAAACAGATAATGTAACACTGCAAAATGTTGTGTGCTTTATGTCTTTGTCGCCGCTGTCTAATAGCCGACCACGCCTATATGCGACATGCATATTCAAACTCAACTATCATAGATCTCCCGAACCGGTCTTTTCATAAAATAAGCGTTGTAATAGACTTTCACATTTTGGCAAAATGAAATAAGCAAACTTAATTTAAACGAAGAAAGTTTTAATTACATTCAAAGGAATAAAATAGTTCCGCTGACTAATGCAGTAAATGCTATTTAAATGAAAGTCATCAACATAGATCGTAAAAATGATTACGCATTAGAAACGCTATTCTCCCATGACTGACATTCAAAGGAATAAAATAGTTCCGCTGACTAATGCAGTAAATGCTATTTAAATGAAAGTCATCAACATAGATCGTAAAAATGATTACGCATTAGAAACGCTATTCTCCCATGACTGAGAAAAAACGCTTAAAGTCGACTTCTCGCTTTAAGAATCCAAATCTAAAATCCTTTGCTGTGTAGTTTAAGAGCTTAAACAGTTTGTTTTTCCTAAATGTCCTAGTCTCACAGCTCTGGATATTTGAACATTATATTATACATGTATATAATTTTCTTTGTTACCATATGTATGTAAAACTTTTCCAAATAGTTCAGTTGTTTACGTAAATTAATGTTACAAGTAAAACAAAACACACGAAGGGTGCACACAGCAGGAGGACTGAACCCTATACAATTGAGCAAACTAGGCCCGTAAAATTATCTATCCATGTTTAACGATTGTATTACTACCTTGGATACAAAATCTTAACGTTTGATCCACATTATACTCGTGGCTTGCTCTCACCGTTAATGCATTATGTTGCTCCTAAAGAAATGAAGTCGAAACAAAGTTTACAAAAACCATACCTGGTAACCGGAAACTTGGCACCATGGTCGCACCGCGGATGCGTTCAAGCTATTCGATAACCACATTTTGACCATAATGACGCTTGGTGTATTGTCCATTAACGGAGATTCATACCTCGAAGATTATTCCTAGTTCCATAGCGAGACACATACACACATGAAAAGCGTTCTTAGAAGCATCGTCATTATGTTGCATGTGCTAATTAAAGTTTTACATTCTTGAAATATGTAAGTTCTGCTGGATGCAATCACATTGTGCTGTCGAAGGTAAGCGTCCACATTGTTTACAGTTGTTTCTCACTCATTAACTATTTAATAAATGTGTGTAGAGTTTTACAATGGGAAGGCAAAGCGACAAATTGCGATTGAATTGCCGGGTAAATGTTTTACTGAGTCTCGAACCTCAAGAATGTTTTAAGATCGTTTCTTTGAAAAATAAAACATAAGTTCCAAAAACAAACCATCTTTTTCATGCATACAGAAACAAAGGCCCCACATGAACTACTTCGATGCATAAACCAGATGCATGCAATATCGACAATATGCTGAGCCATATTTCTTCTTAGTACACCCATTCTCAATTTCCGTGAGAGAATCGTTGTCCAAAATGTTTAGTAATAATGGCAAGGCAATAGGTCAGTAAAGTAGTTGACGCGTACGCGTGAGGCTTCTTAATTACAACCCTTATGAAGTATACCGAACTCGACATACAGTTGTATTTAAGCAAGTTTCAATATTAGGAAAATAATATTTATACATAAAACCTTACATTAAGTGGAAAACATTGCTTTATATGTCTTAACGAAAAATTAAAGCTACACAATGTTCTTTTAAAGACATTAATTTTTAAAAGTTGAAAAAATTGCCATAAAATGTCGTAAATCTCAAAAAGGTGAACGTGTAAGGTGTCCTCGTATTTTATATATGAGCATATTTATATTAATATAAACAATATATCTGTGAAACAATGTATTCACTTGTTCTTTTGCATAACCTTTTATTAAACGAAACACAAGTATTATTCACATACAGCAAACAAATGATTTGTTTAGCGTCTCACAGTCACTGTTTATCGTTAAAAGCATTTTTGTTGTAATTAATGTTGATAAAGTATTCATGTTGTTTTGGTAACGGAGCGATTTCATGTGAATACATGTTCATTCCCTGGTGAGTAAAACAATACTTTTTTATATGCGCACATATATCTTTCAAAAGAAATGTTCAGCTTGTGAAGAAATCAACGTCAGCAGCTGAAAAACGACGAAGTGTACCTGTAGATATATTGTAACTATATCTCGTTATATATTCGCTTTACAAAAGCAGAGTATAACATTGAGCTGCTGAGTATTGGATAATGCTAGCTTGTTGAACACGTTGTAATAACATTCAGTAGCAGACACATACAACTTATGAATTTTAAAAGTACTCAATATACTGTACTCTTTAATTATAAAAATGGTAAAGTTGCAACTCGTATTGTTAACAACATGTAAGTGACATCGTCATGAAGCGTGTTCAGCAGCGCCAATGTCTTTAAAAGGTAAGAAAGCGAAAGAGTAATTGAACAGCTGGGTTATTATTTCTTGTCTGCCAACTATATACGTGCATAGTCATTAAGCTTGGAGCAGCATCACTAAATGAATGAATACTGCATCTCAAGCAACGATATCAGGAGATAAGTAATTGAAGTTAGTTTTATTTAAGGCATAATTAATAAAATGCTGGGCAATTAATTCAACACAACTTTAATAATATGGGCCGTGCTCTGTGAAAAAGGGGTTAAATGAATGTGCGTAAAGTGTCGTCCAGATTAGCCTGTGCAGTCTACAAGGGATAATCAGCTACAACACCTTCCGCCTAAACTAGATTTTTGCCAAGAAGATTTTTCTTGAAACGACAAATATCATAAAAGCGGAAAATGTCGTCCTTGATTAGCCTGTGTGGGCTGCTTAGGATAATCTTTGATGACACTTTACGCACATACATTAGACCCCTTCTCACAGAGCAAGGCCCATATAATAAAAAATTGCATTCGAATCATATCCTTGAAATGGTTATTGAAATGCACTGGGGGCTTTAAATCTGTTGAAAGGTCAAAACTGGTTTAAAAAACCCATATTACATATGAATAAATATATCTAACACTTGGTAAAGTGCTGTAGCGTTGGTTAACAGATAATAATTGAAAAAAATGTCATTTATACTTGAATTTTCTTTCCGGAACAAATATCCTTTCTCAAATATTTTGAGTCTTATTAGAACACTGTTAAGAAGAAACTCTTTGATAACGACTTATTATGAATATTTTAACTTATTCCGTAAGGAATAAAAAAAAAAAATAATATATAAAAACAAGCACATCGTTTATACAAAAGTCTTAACTAATTCATACTGAAACACAAATATCGTAACATTTGCAGCTCAAATGAGCATAACTTTGACAGATATATGTATATGCAATTGCTCAACCAATGTATGGATATCGCTATGAATATTGAGTTCATTCTACAATTAAATTATTTAACAAAGGGGACTGCAAGTGGCGGGTGAATCTGTTTGTCTGTCTGTCTGTCTGGTCTGGTCTGGTCTGGTCTGGTCTGGTCTGGTCTGGTCTGGTCTGGTCTGGTCTGGTCTGGTCTGGTCTGGTCTGGTCTGTCTGTCTGTCTGTCTGTCTGTCTCTCGGTCTGTCTGTCTCTCGGTCGGTCGGTCGGTCGGTCGGTCTGTCGGTCGGTCTGTCGGTCGGTCGGTCTGTCTTTTTTATCGGTCTGTTTTTTTTAAATAAAATTGATTTCTTATATGAAAATAAAGTTAGTTTACAACAACTAGTTGGACTGTAACCTTCTATGAACTAAAGTATTTCGAAATATCATGGCACAACTGTAAACCTATATGAGACAATATGAAACACACACAAACTAAGTAACCACCTTCCGAGTCAATGGCAGGTGTACGGAGGTGTATGGTAAGATTTTATCAGAATTCGTTCAGATAAAAGCTTATGTAATAACTAAATGATTATGTGTTGTTGACAGCATTGACCTTCTAACAAATGGTTTAAAGGTAAATTTCTCACGTGTGAAAATCGGAAAACGCACTGAACCCTCCTTTGATTTATACTTACATCTCTCGATTTCTCTCGTTCAAAAAGCGGAGGCGGCACCGTTAAGTGTAACAAGTGCGCGACTTCTTTTGATGAATACCATTTCATACAAGGTGACTCGATAATATCATTGTAATACGAAGAGTCATAACTTTGAGATAATAACGTAATCAATCTATGATTATTCTCGAATAATGAGATATCCTTGATCTAATTCAATTGTTTAAAAGTTATTTGAAAATATAAAAAAAAACATATGCAATTTATGAAAATGCACGGCCGAACACAATCATTTATAACAAAAACAATTTTTCAGATATTTTTTTCATACATAATATTTAAGATTAAATGGCGATCTGGTAAGAAAAAAAAACTACATTTCGTCCTATTTCATTACATTTATTTGTCACCGGGTAACACACGTATACGATATATTTATAATTAACATATTATACCAATCGATAAAACAAAATCATAATACAACTTATATTCGAGCCGTTTGTTTGGATAAATTCGGCGAGGAAAATGTCTTTTGACGGTAAATACGTAGACATTTTAAATAAACAGTCGTATAAGTTTGTTATGCACCGAAAAAAAAGAAAACATCATAGTGAAGCATATATAATACAAGTCGATAAAATACATACCTGAAGAGTCAAAAAATTCTCGAGATAATTTTAATAAAGTAAAAAACTCTTTTACCTCAATAATTAAATATAAACACCTTCATACACAGGTATTAAACTAAAATGAGTTTGACAATTTGAAATTGAAAGTCACATCCATAATACTTGACTTATTATATCATCAATGCGTATTATTTTGATGTATTGTATGATAATTTTCTAATTGATTTTATTTTAATCATCAATTTGCTTATTGTTTTTTAGATTACATCATGCAATAAAAAAGGAACACAAAATAAAAAATATTAGGATACGGCATATATAATTACAAATCAAATTGTGCTTATGAATCGTATGTGCGTATAAGAGATCTGTTTTCAATGTGGGTAGACACCAAAGTTAGAGATTTGACATTTTACAACACCAATCGATTGCTTGCTCATTAAAGCAAATAAGCTATTCACATATATGGTAGTTTCTTGTTGAGTCATGGCTTCTTGAAGAGTCGTGGCTATAAAGATCGTGTGAAAGTACGTGATAAAACGTTTCCACATTATGCAGTCGTTACAGAAAACGGATTTTGACCCGGTCATCATTGTTTTGCTGATCAAAAAGGCAACAAAAAATGTCAATAGTGTTATTCATTAGAGCTCTTATCAAATATTTCATATTTTATAAATTGTTCATTTATTTTTCCTAAGTAACACACCATCGTTCATTTATGAGCATTTCCATACTACATCATCTTTTGACATTTTTCACAAGAAATTAACCTCCTCTTCCATGTCAGGTTAAGGCTATTTATAGGTATGCACATCTTGAATTATTCTGCAAATCAGAATACACGTCTCAACAAGTAAACATTTTTAAGATGGCAGTTCGACACTATCTGACAATCGATTATTTATTATTATAACTGACGATACACATTAAAAAAGCAACACATTTACAGACCAAATGTTAATTATTATGTTTATAATGATTCATAGTCATATATTTATCAAATATTTGTGATGTAACCACTTTATGAAAATTATCCACGACTCAACAAGCATATAGCATAACAAACTGCTACTAGCACAATATATTGAAATCCTGCAAATCTAATATACAAAGCCACATTACAAACATTATTCAAGTACATGTATAAGTGTGTATGAATTATTTACATCGAGTGAAATAACTTTGATATACGACTGAAGGGCAATTTGTATAAAGTTCGTCTACACAATTAAAATATTCTTTGATTTTAAAAGTAGTTATAAATGCATTCATTTTTAAATAAACTTTTATAATACGATTTACTATGGTATCTTAAACATTAGCAAAGTATGTCCTTATCTCAAAAATCAATATTTTTTATTACGAGGGCAACCCACAATGAAAACACGATTATCTTCGATTTCATATAGGTTACTCAATGTTCTGAAATTGTCCCAAATTAGTCTTCTTTGATAGACTGTACATTCACTATCTAAGACCAAAGTTTATACTTTAGTGGTTAGAGCTTCACGTTGGAATTTTAGTCCTCGTCGACCTTTGTCAGAATCTCCGCCAACTTTGTGTGCAGCTGCAAGGACCTCGTGATCTTGTTCGATGACAAGTCGTCCATTATCTGAAGTTCGTTTAACATCAATTTAGAGATGTTACGGTATTTACGCTTTTGTTCTACAATTAATTAACAAGTGTCCTATTGCTGGATTCAAATTAACAGATATTCAATAAATTATATCGAGGATGTACATTTGCGAGAAAGGTTCGTTATTTTTATTCCCATACGTTAATACTTAAATAACATGTATACTTAAGATCACAATCAGCAAGTGTCAGATGGAGTGAGCTTCTGTAACATCAGTGTCAATTTGAATAAACAGACATTTAAGAGAAGGAGAATAATGTGAATTTTTTTTTATATGAGCCGTACTCTGTGGAAAGCGGTTTAATGCATGTGGGTTAAGTGTCGTCGCATATTAGCCTGTTCAGTCCGCACAGGCTAATCAGGAACGACACTTTCCGCTTTTATGATATTTGTCGTTTACAGAAAGTCTCTTCTAATCAAAAATCCAGTTGAAGCGAAAGGTGTCGTCCCTGATAAGCCTGTGCTGCACAGGCTAATCTGGGCAGACACTTTATGCACATACATTAAACCCCCTTTTCTCTGAGAGCGGCTCATGTGTACATAATTACCTCTCCCGAGTAAGGCTTTATCTGCATGAATAATCTGTAGAGAGCTGCATTCTTGTCAAAAGTAGTCTTTTCTTGAATCTGATAAATGACAAACTGGCATGTTAACACATAAACTATACGACAACGACCGGAATATTACAAAGGAGGTATGCTCATTCGATTAATACGTATTCACTTAAGTGTTTAATGTATACATGTTTTAATTTACAGTTGCATAATATTAAATATATATATTAAATTAAAAAATGTTATATGTTGTGCATGAGGCCTTTATTATTGTTTTCTATACATTCGAAATGACTGTTAAAATACCTATGAACTAACAAAAATAGCTGGTGGTCACATCAGATTATATGTCTATATTATTGCGACCATAATAAAAAGTTAATAAACGCCTACTAACCTCGTTCACTTCATTCATGTATTTTATAAGTGCTAAGTTGTCAAACTCTGTTCCGCGGATATTTGCATAGAACTCCTTGACTTTCTCCCGGTAATCTCGCACTTCGTTGAAGAACACCAGTTTGTGTGAGGCGGAGTTCTGGGGTGAATAGGAACAGTTTCATTAACAGTTTTGGAGCATCGTTTTGATAATGTGGGCTTACCCCATTTATGCCTAGTGGGCTCTCCCATCCTTCTTAATTGGATCAATTTATTTCCAAAATTAGGGATGTCTAGTATATTTATTTCTATATTTAGAATATTTCTTACAGAAATTCCTTGAAGCAAGCAGCGCAGACCCTGATGAGACGCCGCATCATGCGGCGTCTCATCTGGGTCTACGCTGTTTGCCAAGGCCTTTTTTGTAGACGCTAGGCATTAATGGGTTAATGCATGTGCGCAAAGTGGCGTTCCAGAGTAGCCTGTGTAGTCCACTAAGTCTAATCAGGGACAACCCCTTTCCTCATACACATGATTTTCGTATGGAATAGACCTCCTTTAAACGGAAAAGTCGATGAGAGCGGAAAGTGTCGCCCCTGATAAGCCTGTGTGGCCTGCACAGGCTAATCTGTGACAACACTTAACACACATGCACTACACCCAGTTATAAGGGAGAGCTGCTCATTCTAAACTCTACGGGAATGAATGATTTGTTATTTAGCAAAAGTCAATAGGATCCAAGATTCACAATTTCAGGAAAATATTATTTTGTGATTGCAATAAATTCCAAACAGGTAATATATTATTTGTATAATCATTACAATCATTAACGTACTCAGTGTGTCAATTCGTCTAGCCCACATGCCATATGATCACATTTGAATCCATATTCATTCGACTAATTAAATATGAATATCAGCTAAGTTGCATAGTTTTTACATAATACACGTAATATGCCATATCTTAACTTAAATTTGTATTGCCCTTTGTGATATCGTTACAATATTATATCCATCTGTAATACCTTGCGTTAAGTTTTTATTCCTCTGAAAATACGTTGACATCGAACAGCAAGTACACTCATTTTCAACTGTTTAGCAAAGAACACTTCAACAAACACAATATTTAATAGATTGGTCTTTCTATAACAAATTATATATTCCTATAAAACCGGTGAATTGATATGTTTAATAGCGCGATCAACCGATATTAGATCGAACGGATGAACATGTTTATAAGCAGTAAAAGTATACAGAAAATGACACCGGATTTAAAAATCGTTTGTTTTATTGAGCAGGATTTTGTATAATATAGACATAGATTTATTATTATTATTACAGGCTAATTAGGGAAGACACTTTCCGCCTAAACTGGATTCGTGCAAAGAAGATGCTTTCTGTAAACGAAAAATATCATAAAAGCTGAAAGTGTCGTCCCTGATTAGCCTGTGCAGACTGCACATGCTAATCTGGGACGACACTTTACGCACATTCAATTTACCCCCTTTTCACAGAACACGGCCCATATAATAGTTTAGTCGTCACTAACCGCAGTGAACTTGTGCTCGGCGAGCTCAAAACTGTCGATGAAGACCTGGCTGATGACGTCAAGGTTGTCACTCACATAGCTCGGCTTGGTGACGTCAAACAACATTTCCGGGGACTGAATCAGGTGCGCTAGTACTCGGATGGCATAGCTAAACAATGTTGATAATATTTAATTTACACATGTTTACATGATGGGCTTACATTCCAGGCGTTTGAGAACGTATATTGGAGAAAATACATGTGTGGTAATTATTTCATAATTTGCATTCATATGAAAAATGTCCTTTACACGACTTGTTCTACCACTCAATGTTCATTTCATTTTTGAGTTGTATATTCAAGCTTTCGCAAAGGAATTAATAAATTTCCAGGTACAAACATTAAATAGTTATATTTTATTTAAACCTGTGACTCTTCCATGCGTGTACGATGTTTGGATCGGCATTCATTCGATCCCCAATATTATCCAGAAAGCGAAACAGGAACATTGCTGGTGGCGGACAATTGTTTCTGTCAAGAACGTCTCCAAACACGTTGCCAACGTACTGCATGAGGGATTGCTGAAGTTAAAACAAGCCTGCATGGTGATATTGCACTTAGTTACTTGAAACAAACGTTATTTTATCACATGCCATACCCTGTTTCCCATGTAATATAACCATTACGAATATTTTTTATTGTTTGCTTTCCGGTGGTTTAAAAAGAAATATCAGAGAAATAAAACTGGTATTTCTCTGTTTTAAACGGTGAAAAACAACCTTAAAAAAACCGATATTTTTGTACTGTATTACTGTGAAATGACGTCATTTTTCGACAAAATTACGTCATAAATCCAGCAAAATTATCCAGGTAAAATCTTTAACAATGCAAATTAACGGTGAAACAACATAAAGTAAAAAGAAAATGTGTTGGATTCGATGGAATATCGATTTTAATTCACTCGTGATCATAAAATACATATTTTCACTCGTAGCGCCACTCGTGAAAATATTATTTTATACGATCACTCGTGAAATAAAATCGATATTCCATCGAATCCAACAAATATCTTCTATATCTTACGCATGTGTAATATACTTTTTAAGCGTTTTCATTGGCTTAGTTTTCGTTCGATTGACCAATCGCATTTTGTTATTTTGCCGAAATGACGTTGCATCGTCACATGACGTCACGAAATAAGAACAACATTCGGGATTTATCATCATTTTGCGATAAAATCTATTTAATTTGCTCATTTAAAAGCATGTGATAAAAAAGATCTGACACTAGTTGTCATATCATACAATATTTTATTAAACTCGTCCAGGAAATTCGTTAGTAAGCTCGCCAAAGGCTCGCCTACTAACAAAATTTCTGAACTCTTTTAATAAAATATGGTATGATATGACAACTCGTGCCAGATCCTATATATATGAAATGAATGTTATTAGATAGGAGAATAGTAAATGTTTATATGTATTTGAACATATCGTTTTATTTCTTCTTAAAAAAAACATTAACAACAAATCAACGTGTATTTTTGGCACTATATGTTAAGTAATCACTTACCCGCAGTGACACATTTACTTCACATTTAGTGTGGTTTTACTCATATTGAATAAAAAAAATCTACTGTTTTCATTGGAAACTAAATTTTGACAAGAAACATTCGAAACATAATATCTGACTTCGTTTTTTTTATATCCTTTCAAACAACAACAAGTGTCACAAACTCATGTTATAATGACAATCCTCCTTTATATTACAAACGGGGCTGAATGCATGTGCATAAAGTGTCGTCCCAAATTAACCTATGCAGTTCGCGCAGACTTATTAGGAACGACCCTTTCACCTTGTATGGTGGTTTTCGTTTCTCTTTAGCGAAAATCAAATTCACGGGGACAGTGTCGTCCCTGAGTAGCCTGTGCGGACAGCACAACCTTATCTTGGACGACACTTCACACAGAAGCAATAAACCAAGTTTCCTCAGAACGAGGCTCCATTATTCATTGAACATCCCACCTTGGTGGTTAACAGTCTGTTCAAGTAGAGTTCTGCAATGATTGTCCTTCCTTTATTCTTCCCTTCTTCTTCTTTCTTCACCTGCCAACAAATGAATTAAGCAAAATGCTTCAATGCGTTTCTAGATGACACATCAATATAAATTAGAATGTTGAATGTACATACCTTTAAGCGTTTGTGAATTTTTACAAACGTGAAAAGCAAAAACGCAACGAGCAATTATGGTCCATAAATGCTAAAATAAGTTCGTACACTACGAACATTACTTGTCAAAAGCTTGACCTGGTGACATAGTTTTCAGCAATTTGTCATAGATTTGAGTAATAAATGTGGATTCTAGAGTGGTAATATGGTTTTTCTGAAAATTGATGTTGACCTAAGTCTTCACACTCGTGACCAAAATTCAAACTCGGCCTGTGTGATGGCAAGATAAACATTCTAACCAAGTCATTTTATCAAGATTGAGTCACAAATGTAACGCCAAAGTATTAATATTTTTTCAGATTTGACCTAATGACTAATTTTTTCGACGCAAGTGACCCATATCCTAACTCGACGCTAAAATTTTCACGATTTACATTCTTGGCGCGGGTATTATTTTGATACGCATTCTGACACGTTCCAATAATAGTTAATGAATAATCTGGCTTCAGAGGCTTATATGAGCATACAGTCGACAGCACAAGACGCAACACTGACTGACCACAGACTGACCACAGACTGACCACAGAAGCTCACCTTGAGCTATTCATGCGAATGTGAGATAAAATAAATTGTATTTCTTATCCGATGAATTTAACAGTTGACCCGTGATGTTCATGATCAATGAAATGTATAAAGCATCACACCTTCTTCCTATTGCTTTGAAAATGACCAGCCTATACAAGTATACACACCAAGTGCCAAGGCTTTAGTTCCACTTGACTTGGGTCGACCTCTGTTTCTAGCTCATTGCCCGTATCTCCAACACATAATGGAATATCCATTGCAGAGCCTGTGTCCATCAACCGAGCGAGATTTACTTAAACAAAAAATTAAAGACTTAGCAACTGCTATAATTTATGGTAAATGGCCAATGTTTTTTAACATAGGGACACGATAAAGTGCAGGGTATAAGCTTAATTCAATAAATAAGAAGGAGGCTGCAGCCTTGAAACGATCATTTCAAAGTATTCGGTACACGTCGTAAATTTCTTTATAGATGTCCGTTGGTGTCTGTATTGCAATGTCTTGAATTGAAACAATCTAATAATTAATTTAGCAGAATAAGCTTGCATGTTTCAACAGATGAATACCATAGTCTTCCTGCTGTTCCACCATGTGATCCAACGGGTCCAGCAGAACCATGTTGCTCTGGTCCGGCACGTTATAGTGAGCCAGTGTGTTGAGTTTGACCCATTCGCCCTCCTTGATGGAAGTGTTGTCCGAGTCACTGAGAACCATCCGTCCGCCAAACCCAGAGTGCCATTCTGAAAAATTAAAATACTTTACATACTATACAGCGTTAAATGATTATTGCAACTAACTCAGTTAATATGACTCTCGCTGTGGGAAAACGGGACTCAATACATGTGCGTAAAGTGCTGTTTCATATCAGCATGTGAAGTTCGCAAAGGCTAATCAGGAACGACACTTGCCGCTTTTATGGTACGTTTCGTTTAAAGTATCTTTTTAACGCGCAGGCAAATTTCGGCCGACACTTTACTCACATGCATTAAACCCCATTATCCCAGAGTGAGGCTCAAATATATTACACGCTTTTAATACTAAAGATGATTATCTGCAGTATGTAAACTAATGAATTGAATTGGATTTAAAAACTGTTTTCTAAGATTAGTTTATAGTCATTTAAAAACGTGTGCATCATTTCCAATCAATATTTCATATAATGTATTCGTAACCCGCTTAGCCTGCCCCCTATACAGGCTAATCTTGGACGACGATTTACGGACATGCATTAAGACTCGTTTTATCAGAACGAGGCTCTGTTAATGATTCTGCTCCATATTAACCCATTTATGCCTAGTGGACTCTCCAATCCTTCTAAATTGGATCAATTTATTTCCAAAATTGGGGATGTATAGTATATTCATTTCTATATTTAGAATATTTCTTACAGAAATTCCTTTAAAGGGGCCTTTTCACAGATTTTGGCATTTTTTAACTTATTCATTGAATGCTTTATATCGATAAATGTAAACATTGGATCGTAAAAGCTCCAGTAAAAAATCAAGAATAACATTTAAAAAAGGAAAAGAACATTGCCCGGACCAGGTTTCGAACCAGTGACCCCTGGAGTCCTGCCAGAGTCCTGAAGTAAAAACGCTTTAGCCTACTGAGCTATTCCGCCGAGTACACATTCGGGGCGTATTTTATACGTTATATAAGCAATCTTCGTAGTTTCACAAAATTTAACGACAAAAACAGAACTCTCCAAATTATTCAATCGTTTCGCGTTGCAACGCTTTATAACTTTTAGGTTTTAAAATCGTCAAAAGATGCATATAATGGCTATATTAGACCATGGTAAATGTTCAGTATTACTGTTTGCTCACAAATATCATAACTAAAACGAAAATTTGCGAATCTGAAACAACTTTTTTCAATTTTGTCAATTTACCAAAGCGTGAAAAGATCCCTTTAAGAAAACAGCGCAGACCCTGATGAGACGTCGCATCATGCGGCGTCTCATCAGGGTCTACGCTGTTTGTCAAGGCCTTTTTTCTAGACGCTAGGCATAAATGGGTTAACTATACGTGGTAGATGCCTGTTCCTACCCAGAATTAAGTCCCTTGGATTCACTTGCATCTGAGAGGCGGGATAGTTCACGTAGATCTGTTCCAGGCACTTGACCTTCACCTGCGTGATGGTGTCACAGTCCAGGGCATTGCACGGGAATATCTCCTCGCTGTTGCCAACAACTACATTGAGGGTCTGCAGTATTAGATATAAATAAGTATTTATATAAGAATGAATCGTTATTGTTTTATACAAAGTTTTGTTAATCAACATTGAACATGCAATCGCGCGGAGGTAAAGGCAATATACACTGAAATAGATTAATGCTTGACATTTATAAGAACGGACTTCATATTTCAAAACAAGTATACAATATTGCTGATACAGCTACACAAATAAAACTTACAAACCAAACCATTAAGGATAAAACGTATGCCTATTCTTTATTTCATTGCGGTACATTGATATATATATATAAATAGCTCGACTTATATCAAATGCTAGTCACGTCAGCTATTCAAAACGCAACTCTCATTTAAATCATAAACACATACTCTGGAGAAGCATAACATGATCTGCAATATTAGTTATTAATTTTCCTACTAGCGTTTCGGCATGGAAGCGAACATCTTGACTTCCATGAGCAGCCTCGCATCCCTCGAATTTCGTCAGGAGTTTTTCTTCCGTGAGCGTGTACTTGGAGTCGTTGGTCAGATCGTCAATGGGTCCGGACTCGATAGTTTTACGCGTTGCCATGTACAGCAAGTACAGTTGACACCCAATATTACCCTGTGGTAAACGACGTTGGAAATATCTTTCTATTAAACCAATCAAGGTTATTTTAAATGCCCCTGTTTTACTATAATTCTAAATAAAACATCCTATCTTTTCTTTATTCTCTTAATATATTTTAAACAATTAATGCTGACGCCGACTATGTGTCTATTAAATCCATCAAATACATGTACATTGATAATCATAAGAGAACAAGTTAGACGAAACTCGCATAAGCCACTCGTTGTATCTTTTTTGTGCTATCTGCAATATACCTTTAGACTCAAAATAGGTTAACGATGTATTATTTCGGTCAGCAGAGCATCTAGTAACTTTGTGTAAGAAGTTCAAATCATTTAAGTTTTATTCTGCGAAAACAGGACTTAATGCATGTGCGAAGAGTATTGCCCGGGATTTATCTATGCAGTACGCACGGGCTAATCAGGGACGTCACTTTAGACCTAAACTGAATTTTCGAGACTTCTTTTTCACGAAACATTTTATTAAAGAGAAAAGTGTTTTTATGAAGGCGAAAACAGATAAGCCTTTACTAATCAGGGACGACACTTAACGCATATGCATTAAGCTCCGTTTTCCAAGGACGGGGCTCATATCTACGTATGGGAAGTTCAGAGTTCGGACAGGTATAACTGAAGACGGAAGGACCGATCTACATACTAACAGATACATGAGGCGGTGGTCGAGGAAAAAAATGATAATGATAATCTGTTATGTTTGAATTAATGTCAGTATCCAAACATACACACTAGGCATATATCTATAATGTAAACTAAATATGTACCGTCAGATGGGGATGTAAGCAAAGCAGTAACCAATTACTGAGCAATTTCTCTGTAATACCGTCACATCTGCAACACAAGAACAGATTGATAACTCCTACTAACACAACAAACAAGTATATTACAAAGACAATTCAATCATGGAGAATGGTATTGTATATGACAGCTGTCTGGGAAACTGGATTTAATGCATCTGCGTAAAACGTCGTCCCAGATTAGCTCGAGCAGTCCGCACTTGCTATTCATGGACGATACTTTTCGACTAAAAAGGAGTATGGTTTAGAATAGACTTCCTTTGAACGAAAAATTCCATTTAAGCGGAAAGTGTCGTCCCTGCATAGCCTGTGCAGACGTCAAAAGTAAATATGGGATGATATATGATCATATATTATGCATTGCAACAAAGACGGAAGCTGTACCGTCGGAACAGTGTTTTCATTGCACGTTTTCCACTTGTTTCCTGCACACGGTTGGTCAATAGGTCCTCGATCACTCTAAACAAAAAGAAAATGCGATTAAATTAGTCAAATGAACAACGCTTATTAAACTGACACATGGTGATAGAATTTCATTTTAACAACGCGTATGTAATGTGTAAAATTGACGTTTATACACATTCAATCAACGCTGTTTTCGCACATCGTTGCTTTGTTTAGTGATTATTATCTGTGATATACGTCACGTTTCCTGCGTATAAAATAATTATCTGAAAAAAGTGTAGTACTGCGTAAGAATGCTTACTGACGTCAAACGACAATAACTTATTTTTAACTAATGTGTTATAAGAGCGAAATGCTATAACAAACATGTATTATACCGTCATCCGATTTACGAAAGATATATGCGCATGATGCTTTGCCACACGCGATAACATAAGAGTTGAGCCGCGGCCTGGGAAAACGGGGTTTAATATATGTGCGCAAAGTGACCAAATTTCAAAGGGCCATAACTCTCTGAAAAATTATCCGACGAGAACCCGCTGATAATATGCACATCTCCTCTTGGTAGTGAAGCTTCCCATAAAGTTTCATTGAATTCCGGTCATTAGTTGCTGAGAAATAGCCCGGACAAGAATTGCACTATATGTACAGTTAATGGAAAATTTCAAAGGGCCATAACTCTGTAAAAAAACATCCGACCAGAACCCGCTGATAATATGCACATCTCCTGTTAGTAGTGAAGCTTCCCATAAAGTTTCATTGAATTCCGGTCATTAGTTGCTGAGAAATAGCCCGGACAAGAATTGCACTATATGTACAGTTAATAGAAAATTTCAAAGGGCCATAACTCTGTGAAAAATCATCCGACCAGAACCCGCTGATAATATGCACATCTCCTCTTTGTAGTGAAGCTTCCCATAAAGTTTCATTGAATTCCGGTGATTAGTTGCTGAGAAATAGCCCGGACAAGAATTGCACTATATGTACAGTTAATGGAAAATTTCAAAGGGCCATTCCTCTGTGAAAAATCATCCGACAAGAACCCGCTGATAAAATGCACATCTCCTCTTTGTAGTGAAACTTCCCATAAAGTTTCATTGAATTCCGGTAATTAGTTGCTGAGAAAAAGCCCGGACAAAAATTGTGCACGGACGGACGGACGCACGGGCGGACGGACAGACGAAGCGGCGACTATATGCTCCCCCCAAAATTTATTTTGGGGGAGCATAATAATCATTTATTTGAGTGTTAACGCATTAAGCATACTAACTCATGTAAGTAGTCCATTCGGCCCATCATTATCAAGCATAGATTGCTGGCAAGGTTTGACCTGCAAAATAACGAGAAATGAATGCTTAGAGTAAATATTAAACGCTAAAAACACATGTTTGATATAATAATAATAATAATAATAATCTCTTTATTTTCCGAAGGTAACTCATTAAGACAACACATTGATACAAAGTCATGAATTATAATAGTTATTGATTTCAGAATTAAGAGACTGGAAAATCTCTAAGTAAACATATACTCTTTACATTATTAAAAAGTCATTACATTTCATACTTATAAAAAAAATCAGAAATTTCGAGATAGAGTAACTGGAAAATCTCTTAATATATGTAAACTTTTTACATAATGATGTTTGATGAATTGTAATAGTTAATTATTGATTTCGGAATAAAGTAAATGGAACATCTCTAAGTAAATGTATACTTTTTACATAGTTATGAAGACATTACATTTCATACGTATATAAACAAAATCATTACTGCAAAAGCTTGCTAAGGCATTTTTGATGCACACATTGTACTCGTACTTTTCTCGTATAAAGAAGCTTCTCTGTTTCTCCATGGTTCCGATAAGAGATGCCAGGAACAATTTGTTCCCAAGAAGCACTTCAAATGATTGCAGGGGTCCAGTCCATTGAACATCGTCAGGAATCTGTGTATATAATTCAGTAACTATAATTGAAGCTCCTCGGAAAACGGTACATAATGCCTATGCGTAAGTGTCGTCCCAGTTTGGCATGTGCAGTCCGCACCGTACACGGGAGCGAGAACGTCCGCATTTTTGGAATTTTGAGTTGATATGAAGTGTCTTTTAAACAAAATTCAGTTGCGGACTGCACAGGCGCGGACTGCACAGGCTAATCTGGGATGATACTTGACGCACATGAAATAAGCCCAGTTTTATCAGAACAAGACTCTATTGAGTCGTGTTCTGAGAAAACTGGGCATAATGCATGTGCGTAAAGTGTCCGCACAGGCTAATCAGGGACGACACTTTCCGCTTTTATGACATTTTTCGTTTAAATGATGTCTCTTGTTAAAAAATCCAATTTAGGCGGAAAGTATCGTCCCTGATTATTCTTTGCGGACTGCACAGGCTAATCTGGGACGACACTTTACGCACATTCCGCACAGGCTAATCAGGGTCGACACTTTAAGCACATTCCGCACAGGCTAATCAGGGACGACACTTTACGCACATTCCGCACAGGCTAATCAGGGACGACACTTTACACACATTCCGCACAGGCTAATCAGGGACGACACTTTACGCACATTCCGCACAGGCTAATCAGGGACGACACTTAACGCACATTCCGCACAGGCTAATCAGGGACGACACTTTACGCACATGCATTAAGCACAGTTTTATCAGAACAAGGCTCAATTAATCGACGTGTTGAACAAATGGCAGATGTATGCAATGTATTTACACAAACCGTTATTTATGCAATAACACAGCAGCATCTGGTATTAACAAGAGCAGTTGATTTGCGTTTTAAAAATTGACAATATTTCGTTCTTCAAATGATTAAATGCCAATATGTCAGTAGACGAGAAAGATTGTGCTGCTATTATTTCTGTTTTTCAAATGCTGTTGTCTAGGATTGACAGATGATCAATTGCAAAATGTTATTATTTGATTATATTTTAAACCAATCAATACAAATCACAATTGGTGAACTCACTACTAAATTGATATATGCCATGTCATTTGAGGCCAGCTAGGCATGTCTGCATGTCGCCTCTTACATTATTGTGAGATAATTTGTCCAGAACAATTACCAAGTTTGACTGTTTTGTTTATAAAAAATCAAACTGTAAGCACGTCAATCAAATGATCAGGTCATTATATGGTAACGCATAAAACACAATACTTTTGGAATACTTACATTTGTGTCAGGGGGCAAATGTTCTATTCCAAACAACGCGGTGCAAGCAAAGCTCTGGTAGGGCTTGAATGGGAATCCCTTCTCGATAAGCTGTCGATTAACTAACGACATCGAGGTTTGCATATCTAAAAATTCTGAAATGCATATTCGCATTATACAGTGTGCTTTCATTTATCAATACGAGCATGTAACATGTTTTCGCTATAAAACAACGTTCTGTTGACCTCGAGATATATACATGTATGTCAATGTAACTTCATTTGACACAATTTGAACTAAAAAGTAATAAAAGTACAACTCAGTAAGCAAAACAGTGCAATGCAGTATAAGTTATCGTTTTTTTAAAGAGGTTTTCCAGCAGCTGGAGTTTCACTTCTTTATATATTAATTTCTCATAATGTGTGAAGTTGAATTAAGTAAAAATCCTATTCGACTATTTTAAAATATTGAATATAAATGTTAAAGAACCGGACAGTGATCTACTAAACAGTACCTTGTCTAGCTACGGTCTTTATTTCCAATTCAAGATTGTTGAGATCTCGTTTCAGCTTCTTCGCTTTTGATCCAACCTGTCTGACTTTACGGCATATGATCAGCATCGCTGTGTTTATCACGTTAAAAAAAGTTATCTAAATGTCTGCAACTGTGAATATTTACCCATTTATGCCTGGACTCTCCCATCCATCTAAATTGGATCAATTTATTTCCAAAATTAGGGGTGTCTAGTATATTTATTTCTATATTTAGAATATTTCTTACAGAAATTCCTTTAAGCAAACAGCGCAGACCCTGATGAGACGCCGCATCATGTGGCGTCTCATCTGGGTCTACGCTGTTTGCCAAGGCCTTTTTTCTACGCGCTAGGCACAAATGGGTTAACTTTCAATGTTTTTTTTTAAGCAAAACTGGTCAAGAGGGTTCGTCCCTCTAATCATAATATTATATACCCGTGATTAAATGCGTATAAGTGTTGTTCATCTTTTTTTCAGTATTTATAACTATTATGAATGCGGTTCATAACTTATGTCGTGATATATTGTTTATATGATCTTTGTTACGATTTTAGATCTACATTTTCACAGATTGTTTGCCAAAACATAGAGGCTATGTTTTGTTTTCCTTGTTTTTATGGCATTGGTTGTTATTGTGAGAATTACCTTTACTAAAGGGGCATATCTTTTCTGTATTGTTTTGTTATTGTAACACGACATACTTTGTGGTGTTCGATAGCAACTTCACAACGAGACCAATTATGTTTGCTATTTTAAATTTAAACTCGACAACTATCTGAACATAAGTGTAATACAATATACACATACTTGTGCATTCAATAAACGTCCTACTTGAACAATGTTACAGATCGAAATTATTTCCTATACAGGCTTTTATATCCAAACACGGTTTTCAACAAGCGTAACATTGATATAATGACACCATGATTAAGTTGATTTTAAAACACCAAAGCACTAACCTAACACAAAAAGAAAGGTGGCGCCCCCTGCCGAAGCTGCCGCTATGAGCACGATTCTGTTGAGTTCCTTCTCGTATTGTAGTTGACCCAACGACTGCTGGTAGTTGCCTATGGTAACCTGGATGGATCGACAAAAGAAACACATGCTTCGCTTGTAATATAATTTATAATATATACGGATCATTTTTACCGTCAACGGATGCAAAAACCTAAATTCCCATAGCTTGCTCGTATTATTGAAAATGTTTAAAAAAAATCCTCGTAAGATAGCCATTTTATGAATAGGATGTGCTCAATTTGATATTGTTTAATATGATAATGATGCTTGTAAAATGACATTTAATAAAATGATTTTCTAAGTATGTTTCGAAAACAAATTTAAAAAATCCCCGTATCAAATACCACTTTCTGCCCTGTAACATTTGGGGCTCGCTTTGGGAAAACGGGGTTTGATGAACGTACGTGAAGTTTCGTCCTGATTTGCTTGTGCAGTCCGCACACTTTCCGCCTTAAATTGATTTTTGACGAGACTGAATTTTAAACGAAAAAGGATATCAGTAAAACTGATGGATGCTCCCCGATGATGCTTTGTCGATATTTGGGTTATTGGTGGAAAAAAGTGTGACCTTGAGAAAATCTATTATTAGCCTCGGTGACCTTAACCTTGACCCCAGTGACGTCAAACCTCATCAAACGGTAGAGGTCCATGCAAGGTACCAACATGCCAAATATGTAAGAGATCAGTAAAATATTGAAAGCGCTTTGAGAAACTGTAACAAAAGTGTGATGGAAAATCTATTATTAGCCTTGGTGACCTTGACCCCTTGACCCCAGTGACCTCAAACCTTATCAAAAGGTAGAGGCCCATGCAAGTTACCTACATGCCAAATACTTAAGAGATCGGTAAAGTATTGAAGGCGCTATGAGAAACTGCAACAAAAAAGTGACGGACAATCTTTTATTAGCCTCGGTGACCTTGACCTTGATCCCAGTTACGTCAAACCTCATCAAAAGGTAGAGGTCCATGCAAGGTTCCTACAAGCCAAATATGTAAGAGATCGGTAAAATATTGAAGGCGCTATGAGAAACTGTAACAAAAGTGCAACGGAAAATCTATTATTAGCCTCGGTGACCTTGACCCCAGTGACGTCAAACCTCATCAAAAGGTAGAGGTCCATGCAAGGCACCTACATGCCAAATATGTACGAAATTGGTAAAATATTGAAGGCGCTATGACAAACTGTAACAAAAATGTGACAGGAAATCTATTATTAGCCTCGGTGACCTTGACCTTGACCCCAGTGACGTCAAACCTCGTCAAAAAGGTAGAGACCCATGCAAGGTACCTACATGCCAAATACGTAAGAGATCGGAAAAATATTGAAGGCCCTATAATAAACTGTAAACAAAAGTGTGACGAAAGGAAGTACGGAAGTACGGAAGTACAAACTGGCAACTATATGCTCCCCATATTATATATATATATATATATATATATATGGGGAACATAAAAATACCATAAAAGGGGTAATTATCGTCCCTGCATATTCTAATCCGGGACGACACTTTACGCGCGTGCATTATGCCCGGTTTTCCCAAGGCGAAGCTTAATTGATTTCACGGATGCATTACGTTGACTTCCGGATATTCCGCCCCTGGAATGCCCGGTGCCGGCTGCTCCCGGGGTGCCGCGCATCTCATGAAGTTTGTTTGTATCTCAACTATCCGACACTCTGCTATGCCAATTGTTATGTTCACATCGGTAGCTGCAAGAAGTTGTAAGTTATTTCCCTGAAATAAAAGATGTGTTATAAAAATGCTCAACTGCATGAAAATTGTTTTATCAAGTTTTCAATCACGTTGAAAAAAACAACAGATTATTAGATTCAAGAAGTATAGGCCCTTGCATTTTGGGAGCTTAAGCATTAAGTACTTCAGTTTGCAACACAGAATTTTGTTAAAACGTTGGATATTGCAAGTCTGTATGCAATCGCGGCATGGGATTGTATACATGGCTATTTGGATTTAGGTCATTGTCAGAATTGCAAAACAAATATATGGGCCGTGCCTTGTGAAAATGGGGTTTAATGCATGTGCAAATAGTGTTGTCCCAGATTGGCTTGTGCAGTTCGCAAGGAGGACACTCTCCGCCTAAACTAGATTTTTGCTAAGAAGAGACATTCTTTAAACAAAAAATACCGTAAAGCAGAAATTGTCGTCCCTGATTAGCCTGTGTGGAATGCACAGGCTTATCTGGGACGACATTTTACGCACATTCATTAAACCCCATTTTCACAGAGCACGGTCCCATGTAAACGGTATCCGAGAAAACAAACTCAGGTTACATAGATGTACTGAATTGGCATTCAAAGTGTAGATAGGCTCAATGCATACCAAGTTAAGGATTATATTTGGGGATATAAAAGCGATGGTGTTCGGTAAATAATTTTAGTTTGGATTAACCATGATTTATGAAACTTTGGCTCAAGCCTGCATCTAGATTGAGGCTGTTTTGGGGGCTGCTGGTGTCGAGATTTCTTTTACTAACGTGAGTTTACATGAATCTATTGCACTTTAATAATGTGTAGGTAGATGGCTTACACCTAGACATATAGCAATATGTGGTCTGTATTTAAGGCATCATGTTCGGTCAAGGATAAAGTCACCGGTTTTTAAGCTAGAAAAACGTTTTCTACTGTATCCATTTAATGGATGTATATGCGATGCCATGTTGTGTGTGGGTAGCTAACTTCACACCTAGTTTAGGATTGCTAGTTTCTTCAGAAGTAAATATTTGAAAACCTGGTTTTGTTACTTTACCATGTTCTTAAGTTAATACAATTTTTATTTATAAAAAGTCATCATTTATTTGATGTCTTCAATGACCGACAATTCAAATTAATATGAATATCAATACTTAGTTGTAAGTCAAGACTTTTCCAATTTTGAATCTTTTAAATATTTCTTCCCATTACCAACATACTTCAATTGTCAGGTATTGCTGTTCTACACTAAACAGCTGCAGACCGTTGTTGAACGTGGACAATGCCGGGTCGTGGTAGTATTTCAAATTAAAACTTCTCTCAACTCCGTCTAGTTTAACAACTATCTCTACTTCGTGGCATCCAACGCATGCTGCCGCTCGTTTTCCACGTGAAGAATTAATTGTTTGCTCAATCCAACCAGGAGCCTCTGGAACTTTGCAATATGCGGTTGTTGTATCCTTCAATATGCAAGGCGTTTCCGTCTGTAAATCGTACAATTAAGAAATACTGAATTTATACCATAGTTTGATTTGGATTGACCCACGGTTAGGAGTATATATGCGAAAGTATTATAGCATGACTGCACGAGTTGTTTGATCACACGCATGCATATTTGTGATCATGGGTTATTCAACAACAAATTATGACAGAATATATATTAGTTCGATTCAAACATGATCTGATTATTCGCCTTTGTCTGATTGTTTTTTAAGTCAATGCATAAGAACTATATTGAGTATATATCCGGTCATCTTTCTACGACGTGCGTACTTTCGCTATCGCTTATCAATGAGGTCATCTAACCTCAATAATATGACATCAATTACATTAATAAAAATTTAGGTAATTACATCAGATTCATTCGTCTTAAAGTACTCGTAAAAAACAAATTAAGTTCTGTTATAGGGAAAGCGTATTTGACGTATGATATGTTTTAAACCGTAAAAGTCGATGTCGTCAGGTTGGGTTGTTCCTCTAACGTTGTGTTAGAAGAAAATGTAGTGATGGTACCTGACCGGTATCGTGCGTGTTTCGTGTATTTCGTTTGAGTCGTCATAAACCCGAGTGTGCGCGCGAATGTCCCTATGGACGAGTATTAAAGATGTAATTGTAAATCGGAAGGGCGATTATTGAAGTATTAAACATTATAGAAATAACCGCCCATTGAACGAGTCAAAGCGATGCAAATCGATTTGCCGCATCCTGTCAAAACGGGAACCACTATCCGGTAGTGCATGTAAAGCCATTGCGTCGATAACGTTTCTTTGGCGCCTTTTGGCATCAGTGAGGTTCGCGCTTAGTCGCCTTTTTAATCAAACGATAATTTTGACAATCAAATTTGTATGGTAAAAGTTAAATCTAAAACGTTCGTAGAGCGATCAGACTGAATCCGGCTGATGAGCTTTTGTAACTCACTGACACCGTTTATCAAAACGCCGCCGCCGCCCAATTTAACAGTGGTATTTCGAACCCATTTAGCTTCGATATGTTGTTAACCAGACGCTACCGACAGCTGTCCCTTCATTTATTCAACGACGCGACTTGCATACATTATTATTTCATATAAGTATTTCATAATTGATATGCTTCATATTTTAGCAAATTCATATCAGGATTCTTCGCAACATAGGTCATCTCGATTGGTCCTGTATATGTGGTACTGATAATTATACATAAACAAGAAACCGTCGGAGACGGGTGATGCTCCCCAAAGGTTTTTTTTGTCACAATATTGCACTATATATTCAATAGGGGCAATGTTGCTACCAACGCCAAACTAGCCTTTTATATCGTCGTCGAAGACGAATTCCACTTTGTTTTGATCTGTCCATTGTATGAAAGTATTCGTCAGAAATATATTCCTCAATACTATTTACAAAACAAACACTACTTCAATTTTATAAATTTACTTTGCTCTACAGATATGGCAACAATCCGTAACCTAGCTATGTATATATATACTATGCTTTCATGCAACGAGATGAATTCATGAAGGGTACAGAGTAACTCATCATCATTGCTTATATATACTTTGCATTTTTTGTTTATTATGCGCATATAGTAATGAGAAACTGTGTAGACATATAAACATGCACTTATATTTGCCAATTTTAGGTATATATACTATGCTTTCATGCAACGAGATGAATTCATGAAGGGTACAGAGTAACTCATCATCATTGCTTATATATACTTTGCATTTTTTGTTTATTATGCGCGTATAGTAGTGAGAAACTGTGTAGACATATAAACATGCACTTATATTTGCCAATTTTATGTCAAATAATGTTTTGATGTTGATGCTTGTTAGTTATAGAATTATAACAATGTGCACCAGTTTTGTTTTAGTGTATTTGTCTAATGCAACTGTGAATTATGTATCCTGTCATATTATAAATGCAAAATATGGACAACCCATATCGGACGCCTCAAACTAGAGGCATGCGGCGTGGATCCTCCATATTTACTCTATGTTTATTCATTGAGAATACATTGTCATTTTATAAGATCTCCTTAATTCGAATATGTTCTATCCTTGACTAACCATTGCATATTATGTTGTTTATATGTTGTATATGGGCCGCTGGCCTTATGTACGAAATAAAGAATTGGAATTGGAATTCAGATAAAAGGAAACGTCTTGAGGGCACAGTAGTTGGGGGACAAGAATTTTTTTATAGAAATTTTCAAAGGGCAATTACTCTGTGGAAAATCATCCGACCAGAACCCGCTGATAATATGCACATCTTCTCTTGGTAGTGAAGCTTCCCATAAAGTTTCATTGAATTCCGGTCATTAGTTGCTGAGAAATAGCCCGGACAAGAATTGCACTATATGTACAGTTAATGGAAAAATTCAAAGGGCCGTAACTCTGTTAAAAATCATTCGACCAGAACCCACTGATAATATGCACATCTCCTCTTGGTAGTGAAGCTTCCCATAAAGTTTCATTGAATTCCGGTCATTAGTTGCTGAGAAATAGCCCGGACAAGAATTGCACTATATGTACAATTAATGGAAAATTTCAAAGGGCCGTAACTCTGTGAAAAATCATCCGACCAGAACCCGCTGATAATATGCACATCTCCTCTTGGTAGAGAAGCTTCCCATAAAGTTTCATTGAATTCCGGTCATTAGTTGCTGAGCAATAGCCCGGACAAAAATTGTGCACGGACGGACGGACACACGGACGGACGGACGAAGCGGCGACTATATGCTCCCCCGAAAATAAATTTTTGGGGAGCATAAAAACGAGCGTTGGATTAGGTGCATTTGAAAATGACAGTATGTCTGAAACTGTTTTCAAGTACATTCAAGTGTGCCTGTCGTTCAAATTCAAACCTGAAGTTCGGTATTTAAATTACATAGTAACAGGACGTCAGCTACGTCAGACTCTAAATCCCTATTTTAGCTCTCGTTTTCGAGCCGAGTGTTACCAAGGAAATAAATCCCTTTGTTCGAATATTTCGTTGCAATTCTACGTACAAGACTCATTTTCCTATCATATCTAGTTTATTTTAAGATCAAAATCATTGCGAATCTAGTGAAATTGAACGTATTTTAGATGAAACACGGTGGGAATTATGTTTGTGTTTAAGCTTGAACTGGAAAATGTTGATGATAATTTTCAAAGTAATAAGAAAACAACCTTACCAGCGTATCGTTTCGGATAAATATAACTGGTCGGTTAGCATTCGTAAGATTCATTCCAGTGACTGTCAATTCTGTGCCTCCGCTGAATTACATATATAATACCATGTTATAACGCATGTATATATAATACATGTTTAGGGTTATCAGGGAATACGCATCACATGTATTTTAAACGGCGATTTAAACAACAGCTGATATTTAGCCATAAAATAGATTACCTCAGAAATCCGTGCCTTGGTTCCAAATCCTCTACAATAGGGTCTTCCAAGAACGTGAATGTAACCAAAGTATGTTCTTCACCGTTCAATAACAACGTAAAATTTGCATTGCCGATAATAGATGCGTTTGGTGTTGTTCCAACAATAACGTATTCATCACTATTGACACTAAAATGTGTAAAAGCAACACACATAAATTGATAAAAGCTTAAAACAAGAAATGCACTTGCTCTTTCATATTTGTTATTTCAGAAAAATATTAATTTTATTTTTCTAACATTCCAGTAATAACAAGCATTACATGTATGAGGAGAATCATTAACTTGCAAATCTTTAATTGTGTTAGTATGGCGTGTTTACAGTACCGACATCAGTGTTGATAACTAACCTCTTTGAACAACTGCTATTTATTAACATAATAATAATTTTCTTTGAGTAAAAACTGGATCTATAAACAAATGTTTCAAATGACTTGTGCAGCAAAACAAATCGGACAATGGTTATTTACAATCCGTTCATTTCACTTGTTTTGGCACACGTGTTTGATTCTCTTAACGTATTATAAATGAACTAGGAAAAAGCGTGGGGATATTGTATTGATCTCCGCTTTCTGTCCGTCCGTTCGGCCACTATCTCCTCCAACACTATTAGCACTAGAACCTTGAAACTTACACACATGGTAGCTATGAGCATATGTGCGACGGTGAGGGCGACGGAATTTCGATCTGACACCGGGGTCAAAGGTTATGGGTAAATAAATGGGTAAAATGAAAAAAAACTCATTTTACTAACAACATGCACATGATAATAACTTTTGACCCAGGGGTCAGATCAATATTCCAAATAGTGCAACGCCGCAGATATGCTCATAGCTACCAGGTGTGTAAGTTTCAAGGTTCTAGTTCTAATAGTGTAGGAGGAGAAGGTGGAGAACCACGCCCACTCAAAATTTTGTTTAAACATAACTTCTTCATTTATTCACCAATTGACTTCAAATAAATACTGAACATCTCTTATGACAACACGGTCTATATCGACCATCTACGTCCACATAACCCACCCCAGGGCCATTGATAAAGGTTAAGGCAGCTTGGTTCCCGTCCTATTTCAAATTTATCGAGAGGTCTACGGGTACTACTTCCCCGTACCCCCAATTTTTTTTCCATACCCAAAATGTTTCGTACCCAATTTGTTTTCCTACCCATTTTTTTCCTACCCAATTTTTTTTTCGTATCCAACTTTTTTTTTTCGTACGCAAATTTTTTGTTTCGTATCCAAATTTTTGTTCGTACCCAAATTTATTTTTTCGTACCCAAATTTTTTTCTTACCCACATTTTTTTTCGTACCCACATTTGTTTTCGTACCCACATTTGTTTTCGTGCCCAATGTTTTTTTCGTACCTTAATTTTTTTTCGTACCCACATTTTTTTGGCATAATTTTTTCGTACCCAATTTTTTTCGCACCAAAATATTTTTTCGAACACAATTTTTTTTCTTTTTTAACATAACTTGTTCATTTATTCACCTTTTTTTGGCATACTTTTTTCGTACCCAAATTTTTTTGTAACCAATTCTTTTTCGTACCAAAATTTCTTTAAATTTTTAATTCTTTAACTATATACCTTCTTCATTTATTCACCAATTGACTTCAAATTAATACTGAACATCTCTTATGACAACACGGTCTATCTCAACCATCCATGTCCACATTACCCACCCCGGGGCCCCACCAATATAGGCCTTGCCCACCCAAAATTGCCTTTTAATATAACATCTAAAGACTATGCGGCGTAAGGATACGCGTCGGCCTCTGCCGCGCCTTTTTTCTACGTTATAATGTTATTATCATGCAAATTATATCCCAATTCACGACGTTTTGAAGAGACCCCTCTAAACGTAAGGACTTTTCTCTGTGATTTTAGTATTGCGTTTTATGGCCGTTAATGCCAAATTAAATTCATGTAACTTATAAAAGGTAGTGGTATGCTCATTTGGTATAAATTGTTTTTTTTGTGTGCATTGTTTTCTCAATAATTTGAATTATCTTAAAAATAACACATTTTATACCATTGAGCAAATGTGACCTCGAATAGTAATTGAACAAATGAATTTATTGTGTGAGTCAGATGCTCTAACCGCTACGCCTAAGTTATTTATCAATAGTTTTAAATTTTGAACTAAATGTTTGTTGAAAAATGGGCTCCGAAGATGAAATTGATTTTTTAAGTTCGCCCGCAAGGTAAATTTACAACAACATAGTTAAAAATAGATTAAAAAGCCTCTTAAAACTGATATAATTCATAAACATAATAAATAGCTGGACATTGCAGATACAATTATAGAATAGGCCAAATCTATTGTAATCCTATTTATTACATTTTATTTGGTAGAAGTGATGTACATGCAATCCTCACGTAATGCATCCTAGGGCGCGGAAGGTACTCATACAATGCGAAGTTCAAACGAGACGTTTTTGAAATTAACATAAAACAAGAGATTGCCAAGCAATATGGTCCCCTACCGGTGAAACTCCACCATTGTCAGTATATATATATATATATATATATATATATATATATATATATATATATATATATATATATATTCACACATTTGGCCAGTTACGGGGTCTCTGATTTAGAAATAGGTTATGGGGTTCCCACTTTAAATACATGTATCTCCATACCCTTTTTTATCCGATATAAACACGAATTAAGGTATATAGGGGTACCTACTATAATTATTGTATATAAATACGTCATTTATTTAACGTCTTATACAAGGAAATATATAGCGAACTTATTTGCGAGGTATATACAATTTCAATTTCAGACCTGATTGTGGTTTTCGATTTAAGACCTTATTGTGAGATTTGATTGCATTACCTCCCCTACACCCCCCTCATAGTAATTAAAGGAGCCTAGATTGCGGGGTTGTATATAGACCCCGTTTTTTATATTGACCTCGTAAGTACAGTCTGAAAACTACAGAGACCGCGTAACTGGCACTATGTATTGGTATATATATATATATATATATATATATATATATATATATATATATATATATATATATATATATATATACACTTCAACACCTTTATTTCGAACACCGATAATCCGAAGTCACCGTTATTTCGAAGTATTTTTCAGGTCCCGATTTTGGTTCTCCTTTGTTTAATGTAAAATTTCATTGTTAATCCGAACTTCGTTAAACCGAAGAAATCGTTAATTCGAAGTGATTCAGTCGGTCCCAACATTATAATTCGCACCTAATTATCAATCTTTAATCCGAAGTCAAAACTGCAAAATACGGTGCGTACTTTCACACCTTTGTCGTGGCGCGTCAAAAGCCGATCATTACACCTTTGTCGTCTGCGCGAACGCCGTTGTTCAGAGATACATCGCGTATTAGTTAAAAAAATGTTTCATTTCCGAAAATGTATTCATATGTATGTATGTCTGATAATTTGTGCTATTCTTTATATTTTATATGTTCTGTAATTAGACAAATATAAAAACAAGAAAAAGAATCGTTTTATTCCTCCGTTTGTTACAAGTGGAAATCTATTTGCTATCTGACTAGTTTACGCTTTTAAGTAAGCGTGTAACAAAACCATGCGAATTCCACAACGTTTCATTTTTACAGAATCAAAGAAGTCTTCTGTCAAATGTTTATTTCGAATTATCGTTAATCCGAAGTTTTTTTAACGGTCCCGACGACTTCGAAATAACGGTGTTGAAGTGTATATATATGTTGCCATAGCAACCAGAATTCTTGACGTAGGAACAAAATGAAATGACGTGCATAATCTCCATATTGCCATCTATCCATGTTTCAAGTTTCATGAAAAAATATGAAGAATTTTTAAAGTTATTACAGGATCCAGAAAAGTGTGACGGACAGACTGACAGACTGACAGATAGAGCGCAAACCATAAGTCCCCTCCGGTTTCACCGGTAGGGGACAATAACGCGCTGATACGACTAAACCAAGGGATTTTGATAGGATGTCAATAATGCTATTCCAATCAGTACCATGAGATAATACCTTTCTTTCGTGAATGTAATTTTTTTTATTTTACTTTTGTCATTTTTCTATTCTTTGACGTGGCGGATTTATCAATGGACGTTTTCATCGCCGTCTGTTTTCTTTTCGTTTTAAACTTATTTTCTTTTTTTAATTGATATACAAACAAAGTATACCACCAAGCTATTTTTTTCAGTATCGCGTGCATGCTTGCGTTGATATTACAGATAGAACCAAAATCCACACATCACAAGATAATTACATATACGTGACAAAATAAATAGAACTTCACATTGATATTATATTTACTTTATACTATCACCCTGTCAAACACAAACATATTCAATACATGCTACATGGAAACTTTATATACAACTCATAACTGTTACTTTAAATGTTACTTGCTTTCGTAAAAAAATAGAGTATGGATGCATACTATCTAACAAAATATTTGTTTAAAGTGTTTGCCTTCTTTGTACATTGATGCGAATAGAGGCAAACGCATACAGCTCTGTCACGAAATCTCAAGCAAGAGCTACTAATTATAGTTTGATAAGCTTGGTAGAAATGTCGCTTTGCGAGAATTGGTGAAACCACGTTAGTCATAACAATCAGAAATGTTCGTTGTTTGGTGTGACGCGTACTGAAGCATTTAATAAACACAAATACTGACAAATAAGTAAAACATCATCGTTTCTGTAACATATTAACATGTTATCCCATTTAGATAGTTATCCGTGTACTATTGGAGTTCTGCTATAAGCTTTACTTATTTTTCTTCAGCCGTAGCATACACTAAATTCCCGTTCCATAATCCGAAGCACTCTCGATGCATAGGTTATTCTGACAAATCCAGCTATAGTCCCGGTGACTGGGCGGCCACCTGTTTTAGTGGGGATGCGGGAAAATGCGAATTTATGGAATTTAACATCGAGACAATTATATCGTACCGTCACTTATAAATCCAATGTGGAAAAGTCCATGTATATTTCTAACTTCCAGTTGTATGTTTAATATTGACGTTATGATCCTATTCCAAGTCACTTAAACCCAGTTTCTAGTAAATTGTCTTCTTTAAAATGTGATCGTCTAGTGGTATTATTATGTAGAACCTTTAATTTAAACAATAAAACATTTAATTGATAACTCACCTTGTTTCGTAAAAGATTGGAGTTTTTATTGGATTTGTTCCAATCTCAAAAACTTCCAGCTGCTTGTTCCCTATTCCAATGTTGGCCCCATACAAGGTTATCATGGTCCCACCAGATCTGGGTCCAAATTCTGGGGAGACTCTTGTTATTGTGGTGTTCTGGTGAAAAATGATGTAAGAATGTAAATGCAATAATTGCAAGATAAAATTATTGTTACAAAGCAACGTCTATCGATTGTTTGCTTTAAACAAAAGTTTATTTGAGTAAGAAATAAATTAAACCGAACGTATCAAAATGGGTACAGTAACAAGATGTTATTCATCTTAAATATAACTCCAGACGATGATAATCGATGGTATATCTAATTGACGTTTACGACTGGAACACACATTCAAGGGTAGTTAATTTTGTTACAAATGTTATCGATTGATATATTGTTGTGTGACAAAGTACATCTCATGTGCTTGAAACACTACTAAATAAAACGAATACACAGAGACATTTACAGACCAAAGAAAATCTCAATCACCAATCACCACATGCACATCTTACTGGCACTCATAACATACGTTTATTAATAGTTGCACAGGAACATATATTTTCCAATTTGTTCGTTTCATATCTAAAAATGCTTAACATTTACATGTTATAACACAGTGTATTTATGTGTGATCAATATGCTAAATATATTGGTCTTTTTTCACAAGCACATATTAAAAGTCTATTATTGTGAGAATTCAGCGGTGGGGTTAACTTTATAAAGAGATCTTAATTTGTGTTATATACATTAATGTATTGTTATGGGTTAATTTTTAGTTATTGGTAAATCGTAGCACTATATAAAAACGTTCTTACTTTAAGTCAACCACTCAAACCATAATTTAATCAGACAAAAACAACATAAATAACTGTCTATCAATGATTTTGTGATGCAATTATTGAAATTTGTTTTCATAAAACCATATTTTCAGACCGTCACAGTCACCTAGTAATGCGTAGCTTCCTGACGGCAATTAAGGCCGCGGCCTACACTTTTTCGTGGAAATTCGATGAAATCAGAGACTAAAATGATTAGGTGATGAAGGGTGTGATACATTGAAAAGAAGTGAGTCTATTATTATGTATTACCAATTAACCGTTTATTTTGTCGCAGATGTTTAAAATGATGGTTAAGAGGTTAAAACAATATGTCGAATAACTGGAGCCCGGATATTGGTAAAAATCTTTGACATCGTTTCGAGAAAAGAAATCTCGTATCTCTGGTATTCAAAAGCAATACTGTGCGCATAATGGCTTCAAGTTGCATGGCTTGTGATACTTCATACTGAAGAAACAAAATACGCTGTAATTATCTGCATGATTCAACAGAATCAGGCCTGTGCACCTCATAAATTCTTAATAATGGAATGAAGAGTATCGATGTAAACATTCTTCACAAATCCGAACCCATGATAAAATTAACAGCGTCAAGATAATATACATATTCATGTTAATAATTTATTTAAATCTTAAATCTTAATTAATTTTTTCAAATATTGGGTATGAGATTGATTGTTCAAATACAGTCCAGCCTGCCAATAAAGACCACTCAAGGGATAAGGTCGTTGTGGCAGGGTCGATTGAAACTTTGAAAAATATGCTAGAAGGCTTTTACCAGATACCTTATCGACGTATGTGCT